>NC_069502.1:1049350605-1049650605 GCF_027579735.1 Bombina bombina
AAGCCAGTGCACCAATCTGCAGCAGTCTGTTGGTTCAGCGGGGGAGCTGCAGTGCTTTTGGCTCCAGAACAGAATTCTGCCTGTGTGTTTAACTCTTTGCAGAAGTTAGCACATGCAGTTATTTACACTATTTGCCGTTGACCCCTATGTGTTTAATTAATAAGAGTACATAATGTTTGCACTACAATGCGTCTTTTAGCAGTTGTAGAACATGTCATTCTAGAATCCCCTCTGTGCATGATGTATCCTCTGTAATGTGGGTGACTGGGTCCTGTGTGGCTTCCTAAAGCTTCAGGGCTTGTCAGTAAGTCTCAGTGCTTCCTTATTTCAGTGCCCTTCCTCCAGACAAACACTGAGAGGAGAGGTCTGTCAGGCAGCTGTGAAACCTGATCCTATTTATTACGCTGCAGGGAGGGAGGAGAGACACTGCAGGAAACTATTACATAGCTCTGGAGAGTTTCCAAGCACCAGCCAAATACTTATTGGTCTCTCCCGACTCCCTGACGCTGAGGGTGAAAGGTGAACAGAAAGCAGTCAGGCGAGGAGGAAGGTGTCCATGGCGAGGGACGCCCGGGGGGATCCCAGGATACAGGGGACATGTGTGATCCCCTCCACACACTGCTGTAAGTGAGACACACCTCCTCTCTCTTTACAACCTAAAAAGGTGATCCACTGCTAATGCAGAATGGTGCTGCACTCAGCCTTTTTGCTGTCCTAGGCCTGCCATGCAATAGCACCATAACTTGTTGCTTCCGTCATCTCCCGCTCAATTCTTGGTCTCTTAAACTTCCCCGGGAGCCGGAGCTAAGCAGTGTGTGCAGCGGAGCCGTAACCCTAACAATATAGGGCTCTATCTGGTCCTACATTGTCCTATGACTCCTATGCTGCTCCGGTCCTGAGCGGGAAACCCCTGCCTGACCCTGGTCAGCTGTAGGTCCTGCTGCCGGGTCCTCGCGCTGCGTTCCCCCTGCGCGTGCGATCATCTCTGCTGCCGGGTCCTCGCGCTGCGTTCCCCCTGCGCGTGCGATCAGCTGCAAGAGTTTGTCTGAACTGCGCATGACGGCTTCAGACAAACTCTTGTCTTTTATAATATAGGATGCAGGGCCGACACTAGAAATTTTGGGGCCCCTGACTTAACCATTGATCAGGCCCCCCCACCTTTGACATGTGCAATTTTTGACCAGGTGACTAAAACGTATATGCACTTTATTCTTAAGTGTCTATTTAAACTTGGAAATGTTGTAAAAGTAGTAACATACAAACACACAGACACACTCATACACTGAAACACACACACACACACTCACACATAAGGATTCACATATAGATACTCTAGCAGACACGCAAAGAAACACACAAACACACTCAGACACAGACACCCAAACAGACACTCAGCACTTGATTACAATGACCTGACAAGTAATGAGGTAGACTACAGTTTTGTAAAAATAGGAGATTTAGAAAACAAAATATAGAGTTCTGATTATCTTTTTGTAAAGGAAGATGCCAACTAAATGATGATAACAGCATGCAGTGGCTGAAAGGAAGGGCCCTGAACTGCCTAAACAATAATTTAAAGGTTAAATGGTAGATTGGTGACTTCCGTAAAGGTCTCATTAGTCTCAAAGTCTGTAGAAAGATGTGAATAATCAGTAGTAAGGTCAAAATGTCCTAAAGAGGAACAGACAATAGACACACACACACAAACTCAAACTTCAAACTTGCACATACACCCAAGGAAACACCAACAGAGGCAGCCTCAGAAAACACATAAAGACACACACACACACACACACACACAGAGACACCCACAGAAAACACACAAAGACATACAGACACAGAGAGATAACCACATAAAACATAGAAAGACATACATACACACACTCTCACTGAGACATCCACAGAAAACACACAAAGACATACACACACCCTCACAGAGACATCCACAGAAAACACACACCCTCACAGAGACATCCACAGAAAACACAGACATACATACATACACACACACCTTTACAGAGACATCCACAGAAAACAGATATACACACCCACCCTCACAGAGGCATCCAGAGAAAATACACAAAGGCAAACATACAAACACCCTCGCAGAGACACCCATAGAAAAAGCTCAAAGGCATATGCACACACCCTTACAGACATCCACAGAAAAAGCACAGGCATACACACCCACCCTCACAGAGAGACCCACAGAAAAAAAATACATACACACTCATAGACACAAACCAAAGCACAAAGACATAAACACAGACACCCACATAAACACTCACAGGAGGAAACATTTATGCACCTTGCATCCCCTAAATCAACAGTGTGTGACATGCATGATAAAAAAATTGCAGAAATTAAGAGAACAATTTTTAAAGAATCATATTTGTAAATGTGTAAACAAAAATAATTATGTGAATTCAAAATTGTACATTAATGATCTGGGTAGATGGCTAGCTGAAGAAAAGCAATTTTAATAGGTTAACATATGTTTGTTTGTTTTTTCCCCATTTTCCCCAACCAAGAGCACCACTTCAAATATAGTGTATAAATGTTCCCATCTGTCAGCTGTACTTATGTATTTTTAAAATTCTGTACTCTATATGGTCTTGGTGGAACCATAAGCTGTGGTACTCATACCATTAGATCTGGTTTAATGCAGGATTTAGGCATGTTGGTATGTATTTCAAAATTAAGTCAGCTGTAGTGTAAACTGAACAGTGTTAAGTTAACCTGTCTCATTTCATTTCATTTTATGCAGATGTAAAAATCTTAGATAAAATGCCTCCTTGCATCTGGAAAGTCCTTGCATAAAGGGGCAGTAAACTGGAATGTAATGAAAATATATATAGTAATAAAAAAACTGATATCTGCCAAAAGGGCACCTACCATTTGTGTATTGAGGAGGAAACATTTCTACATGGCTTTAAATATAGAATTTCTACAGCATTGTCAAATAATCATAAATACACTGCTACATATTGCTAAAAAATGTGTTTTTATGGACCCCTGGCCCCACCATACAACTACTACCACACTGAAGTTACAATCTGAAATTGCACAAAGAAATAAAAAACATTTGCTAAGTAAGTCCTACCTCCTCTGCAAATGAAAGTGATCTGCTGTCTGACTCAGGCACACACTGTACAAACAAAGTGCCTAGTCTGTCTCACACTCAAAAATTCTCTCAAATAATAATACTTTACTCCTTGTAATAACATTTCCCATGCTGAATTAGCACTCTGCTGTAGTACCCACTGGTGGCTGCCAAAATTTAAAAAAAATATATATTTTTTTTTAGTTCTAATTGTGCAAGTTCTCCCACTTAAAGGGCCACTAAACCCAAAATCTTTCTTTCATGATTCAGATAGAGAATAGAAATTTAAACAACATTACAATTTACTTCCATTATTTATTTTGCATTTTTTAGATATCCTTAGTTGAAGAAAAAGCAATGCACATGTTGAGCCAATCACACAAGGCCTCTATGTGCAGCAACCAATCAGCAGCTACTGAGCATATCTAGATATGGTTTTCAGCAAAGAATATCAAGAGAATAGAACAAATTAGATAATATAAGTAAATTAGAAAAATGTTTAAAATTGCATTCTCTTTCTAAATCAAAAAAGAAAATATGTGGATGCCATGTCCATTTAAGAAGATGAGAGAGGCCTGTAATTTTCATCATAGGTATACCTCAACTATGAGAGACAAAATGTGGAAAAAATACAGACAATCACATTGTCTGATTTGGAATGAATTTATTTGCATATTATGGTGGAAAATAAGTATTTGGTCACCTACAAACAAGCAAGATTTCTGGCTCTCACAGACCTGTATCTTCTTCTTTAAGAGGTTCCTCTGTCCTCCACTCATTACCTATATTAATGGCACCCATTTGAACTTGTTATCAGTATAAAAGACACCTGTCCACAACTTCAAACAGTCACACTCCAAACTCCACTATGGTGAAGACCAAAGAGCTGTTGAAGGACACCAGAAACAAAATTAAAGACCTGCACCAGGCTGGGAAGACTGAATCTGCAATAGGCAAGCATCTTGTTGTGAAGAAATCAACTGTGGGAGCAATAATTAGAAAATGGAAGATATACAAGACCACTGATAATCTCCCTCGATCTGGGGCTCCACGCAATATCTCACCCCGTGGGGTCAAAATGATCACAAGAACGGTGAACAAACATCCCAGAACCACACGGGGGACCTAGGGAATGACCTGCAGAGAGCTGGGACCAACGTAACAAAGGCTACCATCAGTAACACACTACGCCGCCAGGGACTCAAATCCTGCAGTGCCAGACGTGTCCCCCTGCTTAAGCCAGTACATGTCCGGGCCCATCTGAAGTATGCTAGAGAGCATTTGGATGATCCAGAAGCGGATTGGGAGAATGTCATATGGTCAGATGAAACCAAATTAGAACTGTTTGGTAGAAGCACAACTCGTCGTGTTTGGAAGAGAGAGAATGCTGAGTTGCAACCAAAGAACACCATACCTACTGTGAAGCATGGGGGTGGCAACATCATGCTTTGGGGCTGTTCCTCTGCAAAGGGAACAGGGCGACTGATCCGTGTACATGAAAGAATGAATGGGGCCATGTCTTGTGAGATTTTGAGTGCAAACCTCCTTCCATTAGCAAGGGCATTGAAGATGAAACATGGCTGGGTCTTTCAGCATGACAATGATCCCAAACCTACCGCCTGGGCAATGAAGGAGTGGCTTCGTAAGAAGCATTTCAAGGTCCTGGAGTGGCCTAGCCAGTCTCCAGATCTCAACCCCATAGAAAACCTTTGGAGGGAGTTGAAAGTCTGTGTTGCCCAGTGACAACCCCAAAACATCACTGCTCTAGAGGAGATCTGCATGCAGGAATGGGCCAACATGCCAGCAACAGTGTGTGATAACCTTGTGAAGACTTACAGAAAACGTTTGACCTCTGTCATTGCCAACAAAGGATATATAACAAAGTATTGAGATGAACTTTTGATATTGACCAAATACTTATTTTCCAGCATAATTTGCAAATAAAATATTTCCAAATCAGAAATGTGATTGTCTGGATTTGTTTCCACATTTTGTCTCTCATAGTTGAGGTATACCTATGATGAAAATTACAGGCCTCTCTCATCTTCTTAAGTGGGAGAACTTGCACAATTGGTGGCTGACTAAATACTTTTTTGCCCCACTGTATGTATACACATATAAATACATAATGCACACACATACAATCATATATTTACATACATATACAGTACATGTGTGTGTGTTTATATGTATTTATATATGTATTTACATACATATATACACATAAATACATATATATACCTATCTAGACATATATATATATATATATATATATATCTGTAAATACATATATAAACATATACCTACATAAAAACATATGTACACACATATAAACATATATTTATATTTATTTATATAAATGTATGTATATGTGTGTGTGTGTGTGTATATACAGGGAGTGCAGAATTATTAGGCAAGTTGTATTTTTGAGGATTAATTTTATTATTGAACAACAACCATGTTCTCAATGAACCCAAAAAACTCATTAATATCAAAGCTGAATAGTTTTGGAAGTAGTTTTTAGTTTGTTTTTAGTTATAGCTATTTTAGGGGGATATCTGTGTGTGCAGGTGACTATTACTGTGCATAATTATTAGGCAACTTAACAAAAAACAAATATATACCCATTTCAATTATTTATTTTTACCAGTGAAACCAATATAACATCTGAACAATCACAAATATACATTTCTGACATTCAAAAACAAAACAAAAACAAATCAGTGACCAATATAGCCACCTTTCTTTGCAAGGACACTCAAAAGCCTGCCATCCATGGATTCTGTCAGTGTTTTGATCTGTTCACCATCAACATTGCGTGCAGCAGCAACCACAGCCTCCCAGACACTGTTCAGAGAGGTGTACTGTTTTCCCTCCTTGTAAATCTCACATTTAATGATGGACCACAGGTTCTCAATGGGGTTCAGATCAGGTGAACAAGGAGGCCATGTCATTAGATTTTCTTCTTTTATACCCTTTCTTGCCAGCCACGCTGTGGAGTACTTGAACGCGTGTGATGGAGCATTGTCCTGCATGAAAATCATGTTTTTCTTGAAGGATGCAGACTTCTTCCTGTACCACTGCTTGAAGAAGGTGTCTTCCAGAAACTGGCAGTAGGACTGGGAGTTGAGCTTGACTCCATCCTCAACCCAAAAAGGACCCACAAGCTCATCTTTGATGATACCAGCCCAAACCAGTACTCCACCTCCACCTTGCTGGCGTCTGAGTCGGACTGGAGCTCTCTGCCCTTTACCAATCCAGCCACGGCCCATCCATCTGGCCCATCAACACTCACTCTCATTTCATCAGTCCATAAAACCTTAGAAAAATCAGTCTTGAGATATTTCTTGGCCCAGTCTTGACGTTTCAGCTTGTGTGTCTTGTTCAGTGGTGGTCGTCTTTCAGCCTTTCTTACCTTGGCCATGTCTCTGAGTATTGCACACCTTGTGCTTTTGGGCACTCCAGTGATGTTGCAGCTCTGAAATATGGCCAAACTGGTGGCAAGTGGCATCTTGGCAGCTGCACGCTTGACTTTTCTCAGTTCATGGGCAGTTATTTTGCGCCTTGGCTTTTCCACACGCTTCTTGCGACCCTGTTGACTATTTTGAATGAAACGCTTGATTGTTCGATGATCACGCTTCAGAAGCTTTGCAATTTTAAGAGTGCTGCATCCCTCTGCAAGATATCTCACTATTTTTTACTTTTCTGAGCCTGTCAAGTCCTTCTTTTGACCCATTTTGCCAAAGGAAAGGAAGTTGCCTAATTATTATGCACACCTGATATAGGGTGTTGATGTCATTAGACCACATCCCTTCTCATTACAGAGATGCACATCACCTAATATGCTTAATTGGTAGTAGGCTTTCGAGCCTATTCAGCTTGGAGTAAGACAACATGCATAAAGAGGATGATGTGGTCAAAATACTCATTTGCCTAATAATTCTGCACTCCCTGTATATATATATATATATATATATATATATATATATATATATATATAGATATCAAAATAACAAGAGTATTGCATTGAGCAATGATACTTTTTTTATTGGACTAACTATACATTTATAAGATGACAAGCTTTCGGAAGAGTTCCTTCCTTTATCAAGTCTGAAGCATTGCTTCAGACTTGATAAAGGAAGGAACTCTTCCGAAAGCTTGTCATCTTATAAATGTATAGTTAGTCCAATAAAAAAAGTATCATTGCTCAATGCAATACTCTTGTTATTTTGATATCTAAATCTCTGGACTAACATGGCTACTCCAATCAACGTATATATATATATATATATATATATATATATATATTTATATATATAATAAACAACGAAGATCATCACTTATCAACATCAATAAGAACTAGAGCAGGTAGTTAGTAGACCGAGCGCTAGTATTCTGCAGCCTTAAGCTCACTTGCAAGAGTCCCCTAGTGGACTTGGGAAGTGACTGAAAGTGTGTGATAGAGTGAGCGCTAAAAAGCTAAAAAGGCATGTATAGAGTACAGGTGTGTTAAAATTAAAACATATTTATTACAATATAAAATGGAAATACAATTAAAACCATCCTAAAATCACCATGGATCCATGAGATAAAAATATATAAATAATTACAATGTATTACATATATCCTTCTGGGGTCGAGATAGATAAAATGGTTATACGGGTACAATTTGAGCACAGGTTAAACAATTCTTTGATCGGCAAATCTTAAGTGTAGTGTCCTATGTAAACATGGAAAATGTACAAAATACAAAATATAAAATTATGAAAAATAAAAATAAAAAATACAACTGTGATGACCGGATGAGTCCGGTGTGGTTTGGTAAAAAACAAATGTTTCTTAAAAATGAATGTCTCTTATAAATAAATGTCTCTTAAACATATACAGTGTTCCAACAATAAGTGAGGAAATGTGTGTGGTGAATCCTAGGTGATAAAATCCAATCTGATAAAAAAAAACTTCCAAAAATAACTCCAATAACTGTGTTGAAGGTGGTAAACGTGCAATAGAAAAAAATACAAAAATAGAACAATGTGGCGACTTAGGTTCAGAATCTTCCTCCTAGACCTGTGGGTAAAATAAAATACAATGGTGCAATAACGTCTAAATTCAGTATAAGATAATCAGAAATGTGCTCACCAGTATGTCGACGCGTTTCGGCCCTCCTAGGCCTTTATCAAGACAATACTGGTCTGCTTGTCTCTGGGAGCTTTATATTCTAATGATTTAGGTGATTGGCTATAATTTTGCGCCAAAACTTAAGGTCTGCCCTTTCCTGTTTGTCCCAATGTTACATGGGAAATGGGGTTTGTCTTTTCGTATATTGTTTTATTAACTGTAATTGTTGTGTTCTTTTAGCGTAATTTATATCTAATTCTTTTTTGTGTATATTTATTTGCGTCTCTCATTGGTCTGATTTGAGATATTTTGTACAATTCTTCTTTTTCGTATTTGCCCCACTTCCGGATTTGTTAGACTTACTGGCTCTTCCGGTTCCTTAATCAATATTTTGGTATCCGGTTTCGCCTATATTACTTCCGGTTTCGCTATCACAGGAAGTTTCAATATTTTCTCATCCGGTTACAATATTACCGGAAGTGGGTCTATTTTAGGGCTTCAGTCTAACTTGAGAGATCTGACTATATATCCTATATGACTATGTATTTGGGATAATGATCCATCAGTGTCCTTATTGTGTGTGTATGGGGACTAGTATTTCACTTTGGACAAAAATTTATATTTGCGTATGAAACAAATTAGATACCATTTAATACATTCAATACATTAGGAATAAAATTATAAAAATGTTTAACATTCAGCCAAACTTTGCAGTCAAATTTTAAAACTTACTTAAACATCGTTTCGTAAGTCACATTAGAACATCATGGTGAAAAAACGTACATATGATAAGGATAAAAGGAGTATAAAAAGTATAAAAAGTATATGCCGTATACAAGACAATTAGACCTGTATGAAAATTTCTTCAATATGAAACGACTTAAAAATCTTTTCGTATGTCACATTAGAACATAGTGGTGCAAAAAAGTGCATATGATAAGGATAAAAGAAGTGTAAAAACGTATATGCCGTATACAAGACAATTAGACCTGTATGAAAATTTCTTCAATATGATATGTCTGAGAATGTTAGATAAGTTAGATATTACGAGTACTAGTAGTCGGGGGCCGGGGCCACTATTGCTAGACTAATTGAAACATCTAATTTGGAAATAACTGTATTTTGGGGGTTGGGGGTAAATTTTGCTGGTGTATTAGGAAAAAATGAACTTTCCAGTATATCTCTTATTACAGAAAATTTATCTGGTGTGTGATGTTTTAGAATGAGGGTAAGGTCGTTTTTATATAGTCTTCAAATGAGGGAGATTTCTATTCTTATTCACTCAGTTCTGGGTTAATCTGGTCTATTAGTGAGTGTATCAGGGGACCTATTGGCATGTATGGAGGGTTCTGTCTTCTGATCTATCAATCTAGAGTGTACAATCTAGCTAGTGTGAAGACACATGCATTCATTGGTGTGCTTTTGTTTGATAAAGCTGTTTGGTGATATATTTGTTTTGTTCACCATCTATAAAAGGTAGCATTTACTGTCTAATTTTTTCTCAAGGACAGCAAATGTGACAGATCCTCTTTATGATTTAGTCCCTTAGGGAAGAGGCAATCCAATGTAAAGATCCATTTGGATTCATTGAATAACAATTTTTTCTCGTGGTCTCCTCCTCGCCAGTTTTTCTCTATCTTTTGAATTCCAAAGAACTTAAAGTCTTTAATATTGCCCCTATGAGTTATAGAAAAGTGTCTGTACAGTGGGGTATCTTTGTCTAATTTTTCAATACATAATATATGTTCTCTTATTCTGTCCTTTAGTGTTCTTGAAGTCTGTCCTACATATTGTAGGCCACATGGGCAGAATATTACATAGATGACTCCCTTATCTTGGCACCTGATGAGGTCTCGTATCTTGTATTCCTCCCTTATATCATGTCCAAAGAAGTTGTTCGTTTTGACTCCACTTTTACAGGCCTTGCAGTTCGGGCATGGGAAGAAGCCTTTGATCATTTTTCCCTGATAGTTTGTGATGGTCCTTTTCTTATTCTTCAGGACGGTTGGGGCCAATATACCTTTTAGATTATCGGTCTTTCTATAGATGAATCTCGGTTGTGATATCAGTTTTTCACCGATCACATCATTTTCTTTTAGAATAGCCCAGTGTTTTCTGATGATTCTTTCCAGAATATGTCTATTAGAACTATATTCGGTTATCATCGGTACGTTTATTCTGTTGTCTTCTTCTATCGTCATTTTGGTCTTATACTTTATCAGGCTGTTTCTGTTTAATTTGCCAACTTCCTCTATCGTTTCCACCAGATTTTCTTTGTTGTACCCCGGTCATCACAGTTGTATTTTTTATTTTTATTTTTCATAATTTTATATCTTGTATTTTGTACATTTTCCATGTTTACATAGGACACTACACTTAAGATTTGCCGATCAAAGAATTGTTTAACCTGTGCTCAAATTGTACCTGTATAACCATTTTATCTATCTCGACCCCAGAAGGATATATGTAATACATTGTAATTATTTATATATTTTTATCTCATGGATCCATGGAGATTTTAGGATGGTTTTAATTTTAACACACCTGTACTCTATACATGCCTTTTTAGCTTTTTAGCGCTCACTCTATCACACACTTTCAGTCACTTCCCAAGTCCACTAGGGGACTCTTGCAAGTGAGCTTAAGGCTGCAGAATACTAGCGCTCGGTCTACTAACTACCTGTTCTAGTTCTACTCCATTACCTAGCTTGTACTCTGAGCAGCAGTATCCACCCTAAACAAATATTTAGCATCTAGATTAAGATAGCTAAGAGGATTCATAATATATCATATAAGGATATAGAACATACCGAATAGCAACCCAATTCTTCATTATAGCTATTCTGAAATATCAGAATAAACAATATGGATTCACTAGTGACATTAAGAAAAGATATCATATTCAACATTTCAACATCAGTATCCGACACTCAGACTGATCCAGATAGACTAGATATCACCACTATTTTTAAAAATCTAGAAAAACTTCTTACATCGGAAGTAAGATATAAAGCTGAAATATCCTACTTAAATAAATGTCTGGAACTAGAGATCATACCTAAAGGCTTATGTGTTAAGAAAGATTGCACATTCCAGCTAGCTGACCCACAATTTGCAGATAAATGGGCTGAGATACTTCTGGAAACATCTAAACAATTGATTAGATTAATCATTGAATACAGAACGTCTCTAATTAAGAAATTAGATAACGAAATTAAGGATGACGAAGTCATGCTAACCAATATAGATCTAACAGACTCAGAGTCAAAAGAAGTTACAGAAAAGAGAGATAGTCTGGTAAAAAGAATTACGAAAATTAGGGATGACATAATCACTAAGAAAACCAAAAAACTAAATAGAGAACTTAATACGAAAAAACAGAACGAGTCAAACCTCATAGAGATGGAGGAAACACAGACTAAAGAGAGTAGAAACACAACAGATCAAGGCACTGATCAAGAACAAAAACATCCCAATATAGAAAATAGAAACACTTGGTCGGAGACAAAGTGAAGTTCAAGAGGAAACAGATACCCTTATGATGGACCCAACAATCTAAACAGAGGGAATAGAGAAGATCACTACCCGCAAAGGAGGACATGGGGATACCAAGGCTCAGGAAGGGATGAGACACCATTCGAAACAAGATACTGGTATAACCCATATGAGAGAAGGTATCAGACCCGCAGAGAGGACTACGACTTGAGGGGATACGAACGGGAACCCAGATGGGAAGGAGAAAGATATAATAAATACCCCAACCAGGAAAGAAGGGCTTACCCGCCAAACTACAATATGAGAAGGCATAATATAAACTATCGACACAATTACCATAAAAGAGATGGAGGAGCCTCCCCAATGAGGAATGGCTTCGAAAGAAGGATTTCATTTAATGATCACAAACAGGATAACTACAATTATGGTAGAAGAAACAATCACTTCCAACACAGATCCAACTATGATCAGTACACGCCTATGAATCATAGGAATACATATCGGAGACCAAGTTGGAGAGAAGATCCTCCCATGTATCATGGAAATCCAAGCAATATAAGACAAAGAAATAATTCTAAGGGAGGACAACGTCATGGTACCCAAACATCCCAACCTCATAAGGGCAATCAAAATTCGGATAATACCGTAAACCTGAACATAGTATCTACCTCTGACCAAGTTTTTTTAGGGGGAAGTCCCCAACCCCCCAGAGAAAAGGAGAAGGAGAGAGCAACAACGAAGAGGAAGATTATAGAGCTAGACGAATCAAGAAGCCCGAGTCAGAAAAGAAGACCCATAGAGGCAAGAGAGGAGGTGCGAAACTAAGAAAGAACAAAGAGAGAAAAGAAAGACAACAGATTACATTTTGTCACAGCAGTACAAGCAAAGAACCGATCAGCCCAAAAAATAAAGGAATATATAATCTCAGTTCCAAACCACTGTCAGATGAAGAAGTATCAGTACTATCCTACGGTCTAAATTTCGCTCCAGCAAAAGGAATGGACAAATTCCAAACTTTCATAGGAGTAAAGGAATTTGTAAGAAAGCTGACATTAAAGAGACATTTTTCAAGAACTCCACTTGAAAGAAACATCATAAAGCAAAGGCAACTACCAGAGGATCAATACATACATACAGACCTCAAACCAAGATCCACGTTCTATCCAACAAGCAGTAAAGGCACCGCAATAGAAACTTTTGAGGCAAATGTATGTCGAGATATTAAAAATATTAACTCAAGAAAGACAAAACAAATCAAACACAACCTAATAAGATCTCAAATGGGAACCATAAGAAAACTTGAAAGAAATCATGAGTTGATAATCAAGCCGGCAGACAAAGGCGGCGGAATAGTCGTAATGGACAAAGAAAGGTATGAGGATGAATGTAAGAGAATCCTAGATGATGAGAAAACTTACGAAACACTCCGGAATAACCCTGTGGAAAGATACAAAACAGAATTGGAAGTCCTATTAACAAAAGCCAAAATACAGGGGATACTAAATGATAAAGAATTTAACTATATCAAAGTATCACATCCAATTACTCCAGTCTTTTATCAACTACCCAAAATTCACAAGTCCCTAGAAAACCCGCCAGGAAGACCCATAATTTCGGGCATAGGGTCCTTGTCTAGCAATTTCTCTGGGTATGTTGACAGGAACCTGCAGAAATATGTCACAAGGCTCCCATCATACTTGAGGGATTCCACTCAAGTACTATCCATATTGGACAAGATAGTGTGGGATAAGAACTACATACTAGCAACATGCGATGTGACATCGCTCTATACAAGCATTCCACATGAGGAAGGCCTAGAAGCCGTGAACTCTTTTTTAACAAAGGACCCTGAAGTACTCGATGGACAACGTCTTTTTATACTAGAAAGTATAAAATATATTTTGAGTCACAATTACTTTTGTAACAATAATAAATTCTTCAGACAAATCTGTGGAACAGCAATGGGGACCAGGTTTGCGCCTAGCTATGCCAATTTATACATGGGTCAATGGGAACAAATATTCTGGGACTCATGCCCAGCGGGCGCGGACCTGGTCCTCTACTCAAGATATATAGACGACATTCTAATCGTCTGGAAGGGGTCAATCGAAGACCTGAGATACAGTATTGACGTGATTAACCAAAATCTGAAAAATCTTAAGTTCACATTTGAATATAGTCAGAAGAAAATAAATTTTCTTGACCTCACAATAGAGGTTAGAAATGGGAAAATCAAAACGTCTACTTATTTTAAGAAAGTAGACTGTAACAATTACATTCATAGTATGAGCTGCCACCACCCTACTTGGAAGGCTAACATTCCAAAAGGCAACTTTTAAGGGTAAGAAAAAACTGTTCTAATCCCAGAAAATGGGCCGAACAAGCAGACATACTAAAAGAAAGATTTCTGGAAAGGGGGTACAACAAAGAAAATCTGGTGGAAAAGATAGAGGAAGTTGGCAAAATAAACAGAAACAGCCTGATAACGTATAAGACCAAAATGACGATAGAAGAAGAAGACAACAGAATAAACGTACCGATGATAACCGAATATAGTTCTAATAGACATATTCTGGAAAGAATCATCAGAAAACACTGGGCTATTCTAAAAGAAAATGATGTGATCGGTGAAAAACTGATATCACAACCGAGATTCATCTATAGAAAGACCGATAATCTAAAAGGTATATTGGCCCCAACCGTCCTGAAGAATAAGAAAAGGACCATCACAAACTATCAGGGAAAAACGATCAAAGGCTTCTTCCCGTGCCCGAATTGCAAGGCCTGTAAAAGTGGAGTCAAAATGAACAACTTCTTTGGATATGATATGAGGGAGGAATACAAGATACGAGACCTCATCAGGTGCCAAGATAAGGGAGTCATCTATGTAATATTCTGCCCATGTGGCCTACAATATGTAGGACAGACTTCAAGAACACTAAAGGACAGAATAAGAGAACATATATTATGTATTGAAAAATTAGACAAAGATACCCCACTGTACAGACACTTTTCTATAACTCATAGGGGCAATATTAAAGACTTTAAGTTCTTTGGAATTCAAAAGATAGAGAAAAACTGGCGAGGAGGAGACCACGAGAAAAAATTGTTATTCAATGAATCCAAATGGATCTTTACATTGGATTGCCTCTTCCCTAAGGGACTAAATCATAAAGAGGATCTGTCACATTTGCTGTCCTTGAGAAAAAATTAGACAGTAAATGCTACCTTTTATAGATGGTGAACAAAACAAATATATCACCAAACAGCTTTATCAAACAAAAGCACACCAATGAATGCATGTGTCTTCACACTAGCTAGATTGTACGCTCTGGATTGATAGATCAGAAGACAGAACCCTCCATACATGCCAATAGGTCCCCTGATACACTCACTAATAGACCAGATTAACCTAGAACTGAGTGAATAAGAATAGAAATCTCCCTCATTTGAAGACTATATAAAAACGACCTTACCCTCATTCTAAAACATCACACACCAGATAAATTTTCTGTAATAAGAGATATACTGGAAAGTTCAATTTTTCCTAATACACCAGCAAAATTTACCCCCAACCCCCAAAATACAGTTATTTCCAAATTAGATGTTTCAATTAGTCTAGCAATAGCGGCCCCGACTACCAGTACTCGTAATATCTAACTTATCTAACATTCTCAGACATATCATATTGAAGAAATTTATATACAGGTCTCATTGTCTTGTATACAGCATATACATTTTTACACTTCTTTTATCCTTATCATATGCAATTTTTTGCACCACGATGTTCTAATGTGACTTACGAAAAGATTTTTAAGTCGTTTCATATTGAAGAAATTTTCATACAGGTCTAATTGTCTTGTATACGGCATATACTTTTTATACTTTTTATACTCCTTTTATCCTTATCATATGTACGTTTTTTCACCATGATGTTCTAATGTGACTTACGAAACGATGTTTAAGTAAGTTTTAAAATTTGACTGCAAAGTGTGGCTGAATGTTAAACATTTTTATAATTTTATTCCTAATGTATTGAATGTATTAAATGGTATCTAATTTGTTTCATACGCAAATATAAATTTTTGTCCAAAGTGAAATACTAGTCCCCATACACACACAATAAGGACACTGATGGATCATTATCCCAAATACATAGTCATATAGGATATATAGTCAGATCTCTCAAGTTAGACTGAAGCCCTAAAATAGACCCACTTCCAGTAATATCGTAACCGGATGAGAAAATATCGAAACTTCCGGTGATAGCGAAACCGGAAGTAATATAGGCGAAACCGGATACCAAAATATTGATTAAGGAACCGGAAGAGCCAGTAAGTCTAACAAATCCGGAAGTGGGGCAAATACGAAAAAGAAGAATTGTACGAAATATCTCAAATCAGACCAATGAGAGACGCAAATAAATATACACAAAAAAGAATTAGATGTAAATTACGCTAAAAGAACACAACAATTACAGTTAATAAAACAATATACGAAAAGACAAACCCCATTTCCCATGTAACATTGGGACAAACAGGAAAGGGCAGACCTTAAGTTTTGGCGCAAAATTAGAGCCAATCACCTAAATCATTAGAATATAAAGCTCCCAGAGACAAGCAGACCAGTATTGTCTTGATAAAGGCCTAGGAGGGCCGAAACGCGTAGACATACTGGTGAGCACATTTCTGATTATCTTATACTGAATTTAGACGTTATTGCACCATTGTATTTTATTTTACCCACAGGTCTAGGAGGAAGATTCTGGACCTAAGTCGCCACATTGTTCTATTTTTGTATTTTTTTCTATTGCACGTTTACCACCTTCAACACAGTTATTGGAGTTATTTTTGGAAGTTTTTTTTGATCAGATTGGATTTTATCATTTAGGATTCACCACACACATTTCCTCACTTATTGTTGGAACACTGTATATGTTTAAGAGACATTTATTTATAAGAGACATTCATTTTTAAGAAACATTTGTTTTTTACCAAACCACACCGGACTCATCCGGTCATCACATTTGTATTTTTTATTTTTATTTTTCATAATTTTATATTTTGTATTTTGTACATTTTCCATGTTTACATAGGACACTACACTTAAGATTTGCCGATCAAAGAATTGTTTAACCTGTGCTCAAATTGTACCCGTATAACCATTTTATCTATCTCGACCCCAGAAGGATATATGTAATACATTGTAATTATTTATATATTTTTATCTCATGGATCCATGAAGATTTTAGGATGGTTTTAATTGTATTTCCATTTTATATTGTAATAAATATGTTTTAATTTTAACACACCTGTACTCTATACATGCCTTTTTAGCTTTTTAGCGCTCACTCTATCACACACTTTCAACATCAATAAGAGACAAGATTTAGATTTATTTATAGACTTGTCTAGATTTCCCTTCTGACTAATCCCAGAGGAAATTAATCGAAAGAGTGTTTTTCCTCTCTTTTATTTAATGTAGGTAGTCTAACCCTCCCTTGGCATATTAATTACAACACACAGTAATTAGTGAGTGTTCACAGTTCTTATTTTCATTATTATTTTATTTTTCTTTAGTATATAGGTTTATTCCCAGATTGTTTTCTTTTATTATTATTTATAACATTTATTTCACAATTTATTCACAATTATTCATGCTTCATTGCACAAAATTCTAGGAACTCATTTATCATACAATAGGAATTAGTATAGATTTTTCTATACAGGGCAGATAGTACTTATTTTATTATAGTTTGGGTTATAGCTAATACTAGAATAAATTAGACCTTACTTTTTCAACAACATACTAGTTCCAAAAATCGTTTGAGCTGCCCTGTCTCTCTATGATTACCTAAGTAGACAATAAGTACATACAGGTTGAAACAAAGCATTTAGTCTTTTTAGCTTTCAAACAGTGCTCAATATTGATAAATAGTGAAAAAGATACCTTTTCTATACAGTATGTTGTTTTCTTCTAGTTTATTGTTGTGCCTTTTTGCAAGCATTATTACTTATGTCTTTTACTTCTTTCATTCTTCCTTAGCACTGAAGAACTATATTCTGCCTTTAGTTCTTAGAAATATATTATTACTTTTATTATATTTTACTATAAGAATTATTTAGTTATGCCAATTTTAAACCACCACTTAATGTCACATTTAATCAACTCACATCACTACCTAAAAGCACACACTTTTAACAAAAGCTTTACACTATTTTAAGCTTGTTATTTTCACTTTATATTCTCACAAGTGACAAATCAGTTTTTGCTTACACACTATTGGCTAACACAAGTATTTAACCTGACCACAGGTGAACACCTGTAGATCTCTGATGAAGCGCATGTGAGCATGCTTGAAACGCATCAGATCTAACCCTGCACACTGTGATTGTGTCTTCTACCTGTCTGCTCAATAAATTATCCACTTTGGAAAGAACTCTGCAGTTCCTCGTTTTTCTTCTCTTTAACCCTATATATATATATATATATATATATATATATATATATATATATATATATATATATATATAAAAATAATATATATATATATATATATATATACTTGTAGCAAAGATGTGCACTCTCACTTTAACACAGCTGCCAGGGTGCTAGTGAAAAATAATATGCAGGAACAAAAGACTTGCACTCACTGGACTTTTTGCATAATATTTACTTAACAAATGTGACGTTTCGAGGATAATGTATCCCCTTCCTCAGACCTGTAGATCTCTGATGAAGCGCATGTGAGCATGCTTGAAACGCATCAGATCTAACCCTGCACACTGTGATTGTGTCTTCTACCTGTCTGCTCAATAAATTATCCACTTTGGAAAGAACTCTGCAGTTCCTCGTTTTTCTTCTCTTTAACCCTATATATATATATATATATATATATATATATATATATATATATATATATATATATATATATATAAAAATAATATATATATATATATATATATATATATATATACTTGTAGCAAAGATGTGCACTCTCACTTTAACACAGCTGCCAGGGTGCTAGTGAAAAATAATATGCAGGAACAAAAGACTTGCACTCACTGGACTTTTTGCATAATATTTACTTAACAAATGTGACGTTTCGAGGATAATGTATCCCCTTCCTCAGACAATGTAAGCACAAAACATATATACAACATACCCCTAGTGTGGCTAAATATATACCCCTAATCCTTAACTAACTCGTCACATAAGCACGCAAATACATCGCTCAAAATACACAGCTGTACCGCATTGTGATGCCAACGCGTCATCAAGGTGCGCCCTGTGTCATAGCAACTTAACTCGTGTCACATGCTCATTACATCATAGTTGATAGCCGTCGGCATGATAACAGGGAACCACCATACGGTAATCATAAATAGAGTGTGATCAGCATATTAGCACTGTTGGAACCTCATATCTTTGAGCCCTTATAACTTGTTAATGCAGTTTTTTAGAAATAATTTTTTTTAGATAGTGTTATTATGAATAATGGTGAATGGAGATCACAAAAAAGAGGGCTCCTCCTAGTGTAATACTGTGAGTATAACCAACAATGGCAAGTCTTGAGAGAGAAAATATACTCACAAAATGAGCAGCACCAATGTGCTAAGTGACGCAAGCTGAGATATCACAGTTTCCCAGCAAACCGATCCTGAAGAGGATGTAGGGGCTTAGGAGTGCCCAGATGAGGTCCAATAAAGCCAATAAAGCCCCTACATTCTCTTCAGGATCAGTTTGCTGGGAAACTGTGATATCTCAGCTTGCGTCACTTAGCACATTGGTGCTGCTCATTTTGTGAGTATATTTTCTCTCTCAAGACCTGCCATTGTTGGTTATACTCGCAGTATTACACTAGGAGGCGCCCTCTTTTTTTGTGATCTCCATTCACAGATATCCGGATTCTTTGCTTTTGTTTGGAGAGGAGCTGCCGAGACCACAATACGGGCTTCCACTGCTGAAGCATGACTCTACCATCACAGAAGACCACTCTGGGATATCTCTGACCCACACAGTGCTATCTACTAAGGACTCAGATAAGACTCTATATTGATTGTTAATTGCACACTGTGATTACTAGCATAATTTAGTGTTCTTTTATATCATCTAATTTATATCATTTGGTGTTCTCACGTGATTGTGCATATCCAGTGATCATATTAGTCACCACATTTGTGTGTATATATATCTTAAATATTTTTTAACTCTCTAAGCGCCCCCTAGAGTTAGACACGTGAGTGCCTCAACAGGTTTGGTTAGTTTTATTATGAGTATAACTACACTTTTAACTACACTTTTACTTTCAACTTGTAATACAGTTACACACGATACTTCCAACGCATGCAAACACCTGAGATAAACTCCTTATTATTTGTGTTAGCGCACCACTTGTAATCTAGCCCAGAATGGGCCCCATTTATCAATGCCCGGATGGACAAGGTTTGCTTTTGTGAACCTGTCCCCCTGGGATCACAGCTAGTGGGAAGCAATATAGGTATAGGTATGTGTGCAATACTGCCCCCTGCTGATGCTAGGTCAATGGTGTATGAGCAGGAGCTTTCAATTCCCAGGCAAAGGTGTTTGGGGTGATTTTAATCTGCCAGCTAAGATGCTAAAATGCTTCTTAAAGGGACAGTCTACAATAGAATCGTTATTGTTTTAAAAGATAGATAATCCCATAATTACCCATTGCCCAGTTTTGCACAACCAACACAGTTATATTAATATAAGTTTTACTTCTGTGAGTACCTTGTAACTAAGCATCTTCTGACAGTCCCCTGATCACATGACTGTGACTATTTAAAATCTATTGCGTTGCATTTAGCACTATGTTGTGCTAACTCTTAAATAACTTCCTGGGCGTGAGCACATTGTTATCTATATGGCCCACATGAACTATCAGTCTCCTGTTGTGGAAAGCAAATTCAAAAGCATGTAATTAAGAGGCTGTCAATAGAGCCTTTGAAACAGGCAGAAATTTAGAGGTTTAAATGTTATAAAGTATATTAATCTAACAATGTTGGTTGTGCAAAGCTGGGGAATGGGTAGTAAAGGCGTTATCTATCTTTTAAAACAATAACATTTTTGGGGTAGACTGTCCCTTTAACTATTGGCTGCAGGTTTGTTCATGTGAGCCTGCACTGAAGGCACTCCAAAGCTGTATATGCAGCTTGATAAATGGAGACCAATGAGTTTACATGAGATGTTTCCAGTATTTGTGACAGATACAGGGTATATTTATGCATAATTTGCTGAGAATCTCAAGTGGTTTCCATCCCATTAATTCAAAAGCCTTTTTCATCCATAAAACTAAGTACAAACAGCGGGAAACTCCTCACGATCATGACTATACTATTATTGTTGTATGGATAGTAGTTTGTAAACATTCAGCAATGTTTTTCTTCTTGGTATGATGCTTATTTGTATTTCCTAAAAGCAATGAAAACATTACTATGCTGATATTGAAATGCACATTTCTTTAGAATCTAGTCATCCATATAAATGTATTCTTTAGAATCAAGTCATCAATTTCAGGTTAATACAAAGAAATGATTCTTTAGAATACAGCTATAAATCAAAGTTAATACCAATTACAAGTATCCTTTAGAATCCCATCATCAATGGTAAAGTAAATATGTTTATGCTAATGCAAATTTAAGTCGCAAACCAAGAAATCTTATATAGGATAAAACAGTTAATAAGAAATTAATCAGCTTGTATCAAGAAAAAAACAAACTAAAGATACTTAACATTCACATTAATTAATATTAACTTGAACTAATAATTATGATATATATATAATGTGTGTATATATATATATATATATATATATATGTATGTATGTGTATATATATATATATATATATATATATATATATATATATATATATATAAAACAAAATAACAGAGGAGTCCAGGTATCTGGAGCATCAAGTGATTTATTTAAGCTTGTAAGTGTTACACACACTCAGTGGAAGGGCAGCTGCAGAAGATCTGACGCGTTTCGCCCATGCTCAGATGTGCTTCATCAGAGATATATTAATATTATTTAAATGTATTCAATTTTAATTTTTATTTATTTCATTTTGTGTGACTTTGTCCTCTATTTAAAAAGACATGATGCATATTTTCAAGCAGGTTTGCTTTAATCTTCATTGTATTTGACTCATATTTAAAAGAAATACAAGGAAAATACTCTGCCGATATTTGTGCAAATTGTGCACCACTCGAAAAAACAAACAGAGAAATTGGGGTGTTTTTCATTTTTGGGGGTTCTTTTACAATTGTTCTAGTTTAATAATTTTTTCTACTTTTCAGTATTTTTTTTTCGATAACTAAACCTAAAGAGACAGGATACCCCAACATTTTCTTTCATAATTTGGATAGAACATACAATGTGAAACAACTTTCCAATTTACTTCTATTATCAAATTTGCTTCATTCTCTTGTTATCCTTTGCTGAAGGAACAGTAGTGCAAAACTGGTAGCAAGATGAATGCCTCTAGTCAGTCAGTCACAAAAGACAAATGTGTAGGCACCAATTAGCAGCAGTGTAGGACATGTGCGTATTCTCTTTCAACAAGGGATACCAAGAGACAAAGCACATTTGAAAATAGAAGTTCATTTTCAAGTGTCTTAAAATTACATGCAAGTTTAATTTTGACTTTCCCATCCCTTTAAGTTGTCCTTTTTGTGTCTAGAGAAAAAAAAAAAAAGATTAAGGGGCCGAATCATCAAGCTCCGAATGGAGCTTGATGCCCCTTGTTTCCGGTGAGCCTGAAGGCTCACCGGAAACACAAGTTATGAAGTAGTGGTCTAAAGACCACTGCTCCATAACTTGTCCATCTGCTCTGAAGCCGTGGACAGAAATCAACCTGATCGAATACAATTGGGTTGATTGACACCACCTGCTAGCGGCCGATTGGCCGTGAGTCTGCAGGGGGCGGTATTGCACAAGCAGTTCTGGTATGCTATCAGCATTTATCGATGTGCAGCAGATATGATACGCTACATTGTATCATGTCTGCTAGAACTTTAATAAATATGCCCCTAAATCTTTAATTGAACAAAAAATAAAATTATTATGAATATACAAGTACTTTGTTCTGCATTGCTGTCTGGCTCTAATGCTTCCTGCTTGATTTTTGAATAGCATTCCAAGCCAATATGGCTGCCTGAAGCATGACATATGTCAGCACCATGTATGTTTTCCAGCAACATTGGCCAAACAGATGTGTACAGCTAGATAGCTTGAATCTGAATCCTGCCTCGTGAGCTTTTATGCCCAGTTTGCTTTATTTTGAATAAGGGCCTTTGTTTGGTGTATAGGAGGGCAAGATCTTTCATTGAGTGTTCTTTCTTGTCTGTTCTGGTTGCGCATTAACAATCTTCATTCTACAAAAATGTACATCATCAGCACCTTCTGCTTTTTTTCACAACCTTTTGGTTGGAATCCTACTTAATCGATAACATGGAGCTAACAAGAGGACGTGGAGCACCTGCTAATCTTAAATTAACAATTGTTATAAAAATTGTCAATCTAAATTAAAATATTTATTTTTGTAAGAATAACAGTTTTGAAGCTTTGAAATTTGTCTTAAAAAAATCTATTTCTCATTTCAAATTCAGAGTAGGCGCTATTGCATTGTCTTTATATTATGCATTTTCTGATTATATTCTAATGTATTTAATAGTCCTTGAAAAATGTAGAATCCCTTCTTGAGAAAAAGGGGTCTTTTGACCTTTTGTATATTATGTTATCAATTTAAAAAATGATTTTTTTTTAAAAAATATTTTTTTTAAACCATTATATTGCATGCTTAGGGTAATTGAAAGGAAGAGTTTTTAAACTTGGAATGTGCATTTGTGACATTCAGGCCGATTCGAATGCCCGAAGATGGTGGCCGCAAGCTGCATTTGGAAATGTATTCTTGTAAAAAAGCAACACACTAAGATCTGTACAAATCCAGATCTGAATGTGTTGCACTTTTATAAGAATAACTCTGGGTCTGAAAATTGCCACATGAGGCTTACGGCCGCCATCTTTGGCATTTGGATTTGACTGAATATCATGAGTGCACATCCCTAGTGTAAACTGTTAAATTCATACATCCATGAGACCTTAGCGCAAAAGATAACTTTGAGGACACATGACCTCAGAATATCATATTGTTTATGGGAAAAAAGGGTAACTAGAATATCCTTTTACACTGAGAGAAATAAAATTGGTCAGCGAGACTTTACAACCTTCTCTACGAAAAACCAATTTAACACTCAGTTGAGATTTCATGTTAAAAGAACCAACCGCTAGATTTAGAGTTTTGTCGGTAAAAACCTGCGGCTCTAACGCTCCTTTTTTTTTCCAGCGCTCCCTTAAGACAATGCTGGTATTACGAGTTTTCTGAATAGCTGCGTTAGCCTCAGAAAAGTGAGCGTTGAGCATAATTTAGCTCCACTTCTACTCTCAATACCAGCGTTGCTTAGGGTAGCGGTAAGCTGGAAAAATGTGCTCGTGCATGATATCCCCACAGGAAACAATGGGGCTGAGCTGGCTGAAAAAAAAAAAAATAACACCTGCAAAAAAGCAGCGTTCAGCTCCTAACGCAGCCCCATTGTTTCCTATGGGGAAACACTCTCTAAGTCTACACCTAACACCCTAACATGAACCCCGAGTCTAAACACCCCTAACCTTACACTTATTAACCCCTAATCTGCCTCCCCCGCTATCGCAGACACCTACATTATATTATTAACCCTAATCTGCTGCTCCGGACACCGCCGCCACCTACATTATCCCTATAAACCTCTAATCTGCCCCCCCAACATCGCCGCCACCTAGCTACACTTATTAACCCCTAATCTGCTGACCCGACATCGCCGCCACTATAATAAATGTATTAAGCCCTAAACCGCCGCACTCCCGCCTCGAAAACACTATAATAAATTTTATTAACCTCTAATCTGCCCTCCCTAACATCGCCGCCACCTACCTACAATTATTAACCCCTAAACTCGCGGCCCCAACGTCGCCACTACTATAATAAAGTTATTAACCCCTAAACTAAGTCTAACCCTAACACCCCCCTAATTTAAATGTAATTTAAATAAAACGAACTAAATTTACTATCATTAAATAAATTATTCCTATTTAAAACTAAATATTTACCTATAACATAAACCCTAATATAGCTACAATATAACTAATAGTTACATTGTAGCTATTTTAGGATTTATATTTATTTTACAGGCAACTTTGTATTTATTTTAACTAGGTACAATAGCTATTAAATAGTTAATAACTATTTAATAGCTACCTAGTTAAAATAATCACAAAATTACCTGTAAAATAAATCCTAACCTAAGTTACAAATACACCTAACACTTCACTATCAATAAATTAATTAAATAAATTACCTACAATTATCTAAACTAAAATACAATTAAATAAACTAAACTATATTACAAAAAAAACACTAAATTACAGAAAATAAAAAAAAATTACAAAAAGTTAAAACTAATTACACCTAATCTAAGCCCCCTAATAAAATAAAAAAGCCCCCCAAAATAATAAAATGCCATATTCTATCCTATCCTAAATTACAAAGTAATCAGCTCTTTTACCAGCCATTAAAAGGGCTTTTTGTGGGGCATTGCCCCAAAGTAATCAGCTCTTTTACCTGTAAATAAAAATACAATACCCCCCCAACATTACAACCCACCACCCACATACCCCTACTCTAAAACCCACCCAAACCCCCCTTAAAAAAACCTAACACTAACCTCCTGAAGATCTCCCTACCTTGAGTCGTCTTCCCCAGCCGAGCCAAATTCTTCATCCAAGCGGGGCAGAAGAGGTCCTCCATCCGGTTGAAGTCTTCATCCAAGCGGGGCAGAAGAGGTCTTCCATCTGATTGAAGTCTTCATCCAAGCGGCATCTTCTATCTTCATCCATCCGGAGCGGAGCGGCAGCATTCTGAAGACCTCCGACGCAGAACATCCATCCTGGCTGACGACTTCCGACGAATGACAGATCCTTTAAATGACGTCATCCAAGATGGCGTCCCTCGAATTCCGATTGGCTGATAGGATTCTATCAGCCAATCAGAATTAAGGTAGGAAAAATCTGATTGGCTGATTCAATCAGCCAATCAGATTGAAGTTCAATCCGATTGGCTGATCCAATCAGCCAATCGGATTGACCTGGCATTCTATTGGCTGTTCCGATCACATTCTTGCAAAACTGCTGTCATATAGTGCTCCAGACTTGTGCATGCTCCTGAGCTTACATCCCTGTTTTTCAGCAAATTATACTAAAAGAACAAAGAAAATTTGACAATAGAAGTAAATTAGAAAGTTGTTTAAAATTGCATACTATTGGGCCGATTTATCTTGCTTCGGTCATAAGGCCGCTCGCCCTAATTTCATCCGTCACCTCTGAGGTGATTGACACCTCCTGCTAGCAGCCAATTGTCCGCAAATGTGCCGGGGGCGGCATTGCACAAGCATTGCACAAGAAATGCTTGTGCAATGATACAGCATTAATCGATGTCGGGCGTATATGATCGGCTAAATCGGCCTCTAAATCTGAATCATGAAAGAAACATTTCTGTTTCATGTCCCTTTAATATATTTACCCCTAAGTGTGAGTTGCACTGGTCCCCTGACCAAAATTTAGCAATAATCCACTGCAATTGAATTTGATTGTAGGGCTTGAAAAATGTATGCTGGTTAAATCTATTAAAATGCATCCACAGCTTCTGAGAACTTGCAGTTCAGATCTGCAAAAGTGAGTCTGCAACAACAAATTTAAAAAGCCGTTTCTGCTCCTTATCTTACGTGGCAAAGATAAATTACTTTAAACTTGATTGTTCAGGGTGATTGAGAGACCCTGCTCTCATGCAATTGGTTGCCCAAGTTCAGATTATAGAACAGAGTTCTTCTGCAGTCTTACATTTTGTGGGTGGACAGGTTCTCTGCTGGAGAATCTGCAGCTTAATAAATGTTCCTGCTAGACATGTTAGCATCAGTCTAGATATAATGGTGAAAAAAATAAATAAAAGGTCATCCTGCCTCTGGGTTTTTGCATTTTATATTTTGTCACATTTTTTGCACCAAGTAGAAAGATCAAATACAGTTTGAATGGAAGCAGCCTTATTACTTTCATTAAGAATCAGCATTTTGGAGATGAAATCCATTTTCTTATATTACAGACATCCCAAAAACTCACTAAAAATAAATCTTTTTATTATGCTAAAATATTGCCATGTTATGTTACCATAGCAATAGTGCAGAACAGCAATAGTTCACAGCGTTGCCCTGGCAACTGACCATTGCCTGAAACATAAGTAAAACAAGCAGACTAGTATACATTTGTATTGCCGGAGCATGAAATAAAAAACATATTAGTAAATTAAATTTGCAATAAACATCAAAATCAGTGTGACAGAGCATGACATACAATATATATAACCAGAATAAATAAACCTAAATATTTATATTTTCTGTCATTTAAAGTGATCTAAGCATAACATTTCCATCATTAAAACCAATGTAAAAATCTGTTCATTAAAGGGATACTAAACCCAATTTTTTTCTTTCATGATTCAGATATAGAGCATGAGATTTTAAGCACCTTTCTAATTTACTCCTATTATCAATTTTTCTTTGTTCTCACGTTATCTTGATTAGAAAAAGCAGTACTGTAAGCTTTAGAGCCGGACCATATTTTGTTCAGCACCTGGGTAGCACTTGCTGATTTGTGGCTAAATGTAGCAAACCAATCAGCAAGCGCTACCAAGGTGCTGAACTAAAAATGGTCCGGCTCCTAACCTTTTATCACTGCGTTTTTCAAATCAAGATACCAAGAGAACAAAGAAAAATTGATAATAGGAGTAAATTAGAAAGTTGCTTAAAATTGCATGCTCTATCTGAATCATGAAAGAAAAAAATTTGGGGTTAGTATCCCTTTAAGCTAAGAAAATGTATGTTGGCAAAAAGAAGTAAATAATAACTGAACAAATAAGCTAGTTGATTATGTGTTATATCAAGCACTGCTTGCTATTTACTTATGTAAATTATATATTATGGGCTAGGTTACAATTGGCACGCTATCGTTAGCATGCGTTTTTAACTTACGCTCATATTACAAGTTGAAAGTAAAGGTGACTGCCCAAGCGCAAACTAAATTTGCACTCATCAGGTTAGCGTGACTAAAGTCCATGCATAAACGGTAAAGGCTAAATAAAAAGTTGCACCAAACAAAACATAAATACAATTAAATAAAGTGTTACACTCATATTTCATATATACACTATGTCTAATAAAAATTATTCATATAATTTTTAAACTTTTAAAAGTTTTATAAGGGTTAAAAAGGTATATGGTATATGATAATATGATAACGCATTTGAATGGAAAGGGCTATACTTTATATATATATATATATATATATATATATATATATATATATATATATATATACACAGCATATATATAGACACACACATACTTAAAAATATTTTTATTGAATATTAATATGAATTATGTTTTTCACCGAGTTTTTACTGTAAATATTTTACATTCCAATGTTCTTCGTATTTCTAAATATTTATTTCTATATATCTGTAAATATATCTATACCTGTATATATTCTACAAAAAACACACATATTTATATATATATATATATATATATATATATATAAAAATAACATTTTATCCATTGAAGTTTATGGGGAGAATTTAACGTGATTGTGATATCTGAAGTCCTACAGTTAGTGCACATCGGATTTTGCTTACGAGATAACTTTTTACTTTCAACTTCAATTTACTTTCAGTGGTATTAGCGTTTAAGCACGAGCACTAAATACCGCTCCACTTGTAATCTGACCCTATGTTTGTTTTCTAATAAATATACACTTTGTTTAAGTTCAGAATTTCAAATATTTTGTGAATTCGACTGAAAAGTTTTGCTTTATCTAAAGTTGTAATTTATTTAATTATTTATTTACTTATTTTAAGTTACCATTGACATCCATTACGTTACTTGTAATCAGAAATAACCACTGTGCTAATTTATGTGGGAATGTAGAAGGTTAGAATGCAATACCTAGCGGTCCATTTATGAAGCTGGGGACACAGATTTGTAGCCCTGGCAGCAACGGCAAGTGAAAAAGCAGCAGTCTATACTCTTTACCACCTTAGAAATGGTAGACTTAAAGGTAAGTAAACACCTTGCAATTACAAGACATTTCTGTTGTGTTGTTATAGAATAACTTATCAGCCAAGTCTTAACATTTTAAAAAATAAATTCACATCCTTTTAACTACAATTATTTCTCAATAGCCAAACTCCACCCTGCATTTACCATATTTGGAATATCCAATCTAGGCTTTAGTCTGCGGACAAGATGGCTAGCCATGATCATAAAGTTAGTATAAAGGCGTTATTAGTTAAAGCCTAATAGTGAAATATATGAAGCATGGCTAACCTTGAGAAGTCCTTAGTATTAGGAGTGTTAGTAAAATCTGATAATACCACATTTAATCCTGCCTATCAACACTTTACTAAATTAGACTGATTATATCCTTTAGGAGCAGCTGAGATTAATCAATCCGTGCATGGAAAATTTTAAAATGAAATGTGTATTCGGACATCGGACAAATTCAAATTTGTCTGAATGTGGTGATTCCTCAAGTCATTTGATATACAAACAGCTGAACACATTATTAGACGAAGCAAAACAAAAAAATGAATGATTACTTAATTAAATCATTTTGTTCATTCGTCATGCTATTTGGTGCCACAAAAATGTGCACGAATCGGGGGAAAGATTTATATTGTTTGGGTAATAAACTCCTTTTGAAATGATTTATACGGGATGTGACCATTTATTTGTCCATTGTCTTTTGTCCAATCCTGCCATAGGCTTCTAGTTATTAAGGTCTGGCGGACCTGATCCGACACTGCGGATCAGGTCCGCCAGACCTCGCTGAATACGGCGAGCAATACGCTCGCCGTATTCAGCATTGCACCAGCAGCTCACAAGAACTGCTGGTGCAACGCCGCCCCCTGCAGAATCGCGGCCAATAGGCCGCCAGCAGGGGGTGTCAATCAACCCGATCGTACTTGATCGGGTTGATTTCCGGCGATGACTGTCTGCCTGCTCAGAGCAGGTGGACAGGTTATGGAGCAGCGGTCTTTGTGACCGCTGCTTCATAACTGCTGTTTCTGGCGAGTCTGAAGACTAGAGGCCATAGTATTACTAATGACTGATATTAGAACAGCCGGTAAGGCACTAAATGCTGGAATTTAGTCATACAGGAGTTGTATGTTGCTTTAACATTGAAAAATAGGTTATTTTAATTGTTCGAATCCTAAAATGTAAGATTACGGCTAGATTATGAGTTTTGCGTTATGACTGTGGGCAAATAGCGCATGCATAATGTTTATTCCGCACTCTTCGTAACGTAGGTATTACAAGTCTGAAAAGAACATTGTTACGCATAGCATTAACATGAATACCGCATTTATTTCACTTGCGTATTGGATTCCCCCATAGAGATCAATGGAAACAGAAAAATAAACAGATTTTTCATCTAACACTTGATATCGCGAGAACTACACATTGCTCTGTCACATTACACATACAACTCAATGGACACCAATAATAATCATGTCAAATGTACAAACAACAATCGCTCACACAACATAGCAGATTTGCATTCAACAATCACAGTTATTTACAACAAACTACATAACATTTACACAAAACGAGGATTCAAAAAATATGTTTGGATTTGCATCACGGAAGAAAAGAACAAGAACAACAAATCACACACTTATACACAAACGAAACATTTGCATTGGTAATTAGGAAAGATTTCACAAAAATAATTATTTAGCACAGTTAACAAATATGATAGGATCAAAAATTATTATTGGGATTTTGCGATACTAAATTATGATAATGTTCTGCAAACGATCACTATGACATCATCGCATTATACACATTCTTTAAAAACATATGTGGATTTAGAAACTCAATTTGAGCATGCGCAAATTCAAACAACTACTCCACATTGCACACATACAAATCTTCACAACAACACACCTGGACCTCGTTTACTTTGCAAACCGGTAAATCAGCATTTACATAGGGTATATAAGCACGCTCTGAACATGGCTAACTTAACTGTATTGCTTTTTCGAGACAGGTACAGGTCTAGGCGTTGGAGGTTAGAGATAGTCAAAGATAGATAGAGAGAGAGAGAGCGATAGATAGAGAGAGATAGTGAGAGAGATAGTGAGAGAGAGATAGTGAGAGAGAGAGAGCGTTTGTGTGTGAATCTGTCTGGGTGAGTGTGCGAGTGCTGCTTTGTTTTTCATTCCTTACACATAGTTAAACATATTTACTTTCATTTACACGCAAACACATTCAATGCATACATACACATAGCAGTAACACTACATACACACACATACACTCCATATCCCATTCACTTTAAACCTATACTCATCCCATAATTATATTTTGTTCATTTTAGACCAATTTATTGTTTACACACCCTCATTTAGTCCTTTTTTATACATTTGTCTGTTTCTTACTACCCCTTACCCTATTTTCTAAAACCCATTCACACTTTGAGCACTTTTTACTTTTATTTCATTATATTGACCCCCTTTCATTTGTGCACTTTCACCTTCTGAAAAGGTATGGCGGGAAGGAGGAGTAGGCAAGAGATTAGGGACGAGATTAGGAAGGAGATTAGGTAGCAGATTAGGGACGAGATTAGGGAGGAGAGTGGGAAAGGAAGGGGGAGAGGAAGAGGGAGAAGGGGGAAAGGAATTAGAGCGGAAGGGGGAGAGGAAGGGGGAGAGGTCAGGGTGGGTGGGCTAAGCCACACTGTTGAAGACGAACAAGTGGCTGGGCCCAGTGGGACAAGGCAGGAGCACAGAGAGGGCGTAATACAGTTCGGAGAACAGAGGCTCACATCACATGGGAATCCCAGGCAGAGGGAGGAGATGTATACCAGGGAGGAGGAGGAGGCCCTTATAGTGGCCTATATGGAGAGGGCTAGGAGGCTGCAGGCACCGAAAGCCACCCCTGCAACGAAGAAATGGTTGTGGGAGGAGATCAGGGATGCTGTCAACGCAGTGGGGGAGTTCAGAAGGGACTTGAAATCTATACAGCACCGCTACCGGGACTGCTAAAGCAAACTCAAGAAAAAAATGTCGAGGGAGAGGCAAGCAACTACCGGGGCCGGTGGCGGCCCGGAGCAGAGATTCATCTACAATCACTGGGAGGAAATGCTGCATCCCAACATCTCCGAGGTGGCCCTAGTCGGGATCGAAGGAGGGATCGATAACGGGAACCTGCACTTCTCATCATCTGTTAAGGACATTTACTAATCTCTTTTCATCCACCTCATAACTCATTTACACTCAAAATAAATTATGGATATGACAAATGCAATTCCGCTTTTTTAAACATTATTCCTAAAACGCATTCAGAATTACCTTGAGAAAGTTGTATTTGAAGAAAAGCTATCACATTAGTATCTAGTCTCCAGATTATGTGTGCATTTAAACATTTTTAAGACGCACACAAAAATAAATTAATATTGACCATCTAGATATCTGAAAGACGCCTTTTCAAATACGTAAATCTTATTGATTTCTTTTGGATAAAATGTAATTACTAAGGCAACCTCATTAATACACTTTCAAATATAATATTTACATCTTTATTTAGAACTGTGCTAATATCTCTTATTTCTTTAATTTTAAAATATACATAGTCTGAGACCAGTGAGGAGGAAACACAGCAGGAACATGCTCCTCATTCACCCAGGCATGAGAGTGGTACAGAAGGTGAAACGTCACCTCAAAGAGTACAGGAGGATACCCCTGCAGAACATACCCCTGCAGCAGATACATGTGCAGCAGCCCCCAGTGCAGCAGCCCCCTGTTCAGTAGCCCCCCGTACAGCAGCTCCCCCTGATGAAAACACCCCCCCACACACATTGTCCAAGGTGGAACTGATGAGGGTCTTCCTACAGGAAATGCAGGACTCCCGGAGGGCACAACAGGCACACACACAGTTTATGACCAACGCAGTGAACACCCTGATAGAAGGACAAACAAATATGATAAATGTTCTAAATAACATATTTCAAGTCTTCCGGGAGGTGACAAGCAGACCATATCCAGAAACGGAAAGACCACAAGAGCCTGGACCATCAGCTCCTGAACCTGTACTTCATCCATCTCCTACTCTGCCTGGTCAATCCCCAATCACTCACAGTACTACTCCTCCCCCTCTTCCCCAATCATCTCCAATGAGGACACGTCTGAGGAGGATTTGGCCACTCCAGAGCCTCACTGTCGTGGGAAGAAGGGAAGGCGGAAGAAGTAATTATGTTTATATATTATTGTTTTTTAATTTAAAGTTAATGTGTAAATGATAATTATGTGATGATGTTGTCTTCTTAAACTTGTGGAGCACACTCTGTATTTAATAGGCTTCTATGGGCACCGGGTCCATGGAGGCAGATTGTTTGCAGAGTGTGTTTTAAAAGTGTGTTGAGACAACATCATCACATGCTGTCCTTGTTGATTAGATTGATTTGTTTCTGTGATGTGATGTCCAAACGTGTTCTCCTAATACAAACTAACGACCATTACAATTAGACATGATGGCATATCACTGTGTTGATGCAAACAACATAGCTTAAACAAGAACATATGCTAACATATACTAATTATTATGGCTTATTGGTATATCTATATGTGCTTGTTAAATAAAGCAAATATTGTATATTTTTTTTTAAAAAAAAGCCTGTATGTCATATTTCTTTCGATGTGTTCACAACATTGAATACCTAAAATAAAGTGTATTTTTGGAAAGCTAGCTTAAAGTGTTTTACTTATTTTGGAAATGGATTTCATTTAAAGGTGCATGAAAGCAGAAACATCTCTTTCATGATTTTGACAGAGCATAACATTTTAAACAACTTTCACATTTACTTATATCATTTAATTTGCTTCTTTATCTTAATAAAGAATAGAAGTAAATTGGAAAGTTGTTTAAAACTCTATGTTCTACATAACTAATGAACGATAAATTTAGGGTTTCATGTTCCTTTAAGAGTTACATTTGAATTTCATGCTCACAGTGCTATGTATTTGGAAAACAACCATGTTGAATCGATACTTGGCACAATATTGAACATTTAAAGAAATAAAAAATACGTTGGATACACCACAGGACCCATTGAAATCCATACAAACACAACTAGCAAGTCTCCACTCTAAAACAGACATTGAAACCCTAAAGTCTTTTATTAAAGAAGAAATTAGGGACCTGAAGAAAGACCTTAATGATCTGGGTTCCAGAATGGAATATTTGGAAGAGGGACAAGACCACCTAAACAATATGGTCAGCACTAACATGAAACTCTGTCTATCCAGGACTCTATTATCCAAGAAATGCAATGCAAAATAGAAGACCTTGATAATCAAGGAAGGAGGAACAACTTGCGGATCAGGGTAATTCCCGAAGAGATATCACAGGATCGACTCAAATCCTTTGTAAGAGATTTCTTTCATTTCTTGACCCCGCGTTCCCCACCTCTCCAAAATGATGACATAGAAAGAGTTCTAGAAAGATCCAGGCAGTCAATTCAGTTTCAAAACCATAATTTACAAGTATATCAGGATCTATGCCCTCAAACAATACAGCGGAGAAAAGAGGTATGTTTCATCACAAAGACCCTTCAGTAAAATAACATACGGTACTGATGGGGCTTCCCCTTCAGCCTAATTGTTACCCACAATGGTGCCCAAACAATATATAAAAGCTTCACAGATCTGGATACTCTTGCCAAGAAATGAAACCTCATGTTTGAGCCTCCACAAGAAAGGATTGTAGATGTGCCCCCTCAGGTGGCAGATTTAGATAGAGACACCACAAAAGAGTAGCAACCCAATTGGAACAGGGTAACTTCAAAGAGACAAAAGACAGGACCCACGCCCTCCACGGATAACACCTGAAGAATAAGGAAAGACTATCCAAATGGTTGTTGTGAGGTTTGCTTCTTAAACGCAATCAGGCAAACTTGCACCCCTCCCTGGGGGACTATGGAACCTTTATGACAGAGCTCACACTTTGATCCCTTAGCAGGATGAAGATTGTGGTACAGTATGGATAATATACGCCTTTATTGTGTTATTAATTACTTGATGTACCCTGTTACCTGGGGCGGAAATGTGTATTTTTCTCTGAAAACCAGTCATAGACTGAGCTACCCCCTCATCCACCCCCACATATTAAAACCCTCGGTTTGAATTTTCTATCTATATCACCAGCAAGGTTATATTTATGCCCATGTTCTGCCGCAACCATTGCATATTCTTTAGATTACCCTAGAATGTTCACTGACATCATTCCACCCCCCCCCCCCAGAATGGTGTATACTGAGACATTTTCATACACCAAATGTTGTTTTATGTATTTTCTCTACAATAGACCCTGACGGGTCCAAAAGTTCGAGTTTCACAAGCTGTTCAAAAGTTTATGTATGTTGTACAGTTACAGGTTGTATAAGTTTATACGTTCATTTCACAGGTCTAGATTGTTTTATGCAAGACCAGAGTGTGACACTTACAGGTTGCTTTAACATCATTAATTGTCAATTAAAATATGAGATTAATATTGGGGTCTCCAGGTGGTTTCTAGCCAAGTACGAGTTCCCTCATAAGAGACGCCTACCTATGTATAGACCCTATCGATATATAGTATATATTCCCTCTACTCAAATACCCAATGGCAGGTGATCCCATGACCATTAATACTCTCTCCCATAACTTTAAGGGTCTAAACATACCCCAGAAAAGATCTACGGCAATTAGATATTATACAATACTTAAATGTGACATTATCCTTCTCCAGGAGACACATTTTAGAAAAGGACATGAGACCCTACGATCCCTTAGAAAATTTGGACAAGTATACTTAGCCTCCCATACCACAAAACACAATGGAGTAGGCATACTCATTAAAAAACACATTCCCTTTCAGCTCTCAAATATATTCAAGGACAAAGAAGGTAGATTGGTGGTTATAACAGGACGACTTTACAATATTATTATTTTATTATTATAAGGTATTTGTAGAGCGCCAACAGATTCCGCAGCACTGAATAAAATCATAACAATAGCTAACATATATGCCCCAAATTCACACCATACACAGTTTTTACAATATGCATCCCAATACAATACTAGACCATTCCAGGGGGAGCTTGATCGTTGGGGGGACCTTAACATTGCCCTGGATCCCGAATTAGAATGCTTGACAGGAATTTCCTCCGTTCCTCAGAGAACCCTGAAACAGGTCAAGTCACAGATACTGAAAATGACTCTACATGACGCCTGGAGAATTTATCATCCCCACACAAAGGACTATACGTTTTATTCTCACCCTCACCAAAATTACTTGAGTATCGACTATCTCCTGCTGGACATCACTAGTCTGGCCCTTGTTCAAGCCACAGACATATTCCCTATAACTTGGTCTGACCACGCCATGATTAGTTGCACCATAAAATGGCCCACATCACAAAGACAGGATCAAATTTGGAAACCAGATGAAACCCTTTTGACAGACCCTCTTGTAGCCCTCCAAATTAATAAATTACTAACCACATATTTCCAGATTAACAACACCAAGGATGTAGAACCCCACCACATCTGGGAAGCGCACAAGTGCATAATCAGAGGGGAGATCATAGCTATCAATGCTGCTAAGAATAAACAAAACACTTTAGTTTTAAAAAACCTGTTGGAGGATTTGGACAAATTACAAGATATCATAAGAGATTTCCCAAAGCCCACTCACTGTTAGAAAGTATACAGCATAAGAGAAATCAATTAAACCTTTATCTGGGTACAGAGGCTAAGCGTAAGGCTCTCTTTCTTAAAAAAAGATACTATGAGGGAGGAAAAAAAGAGGGCAAAATGCTGGCTAGATTATTGAGATACAAGACTGGTAAACGTTATATCATGTCAATAACGGACAAAAAAGGGAAAGTATGCTCCACATCTAGAGACATAGCGGATAAATTTAGAATCTACTATGAAGACCTATATAACCTAGAGCGTAGGAACACTCCCCCTAAGCAAGCTGACATACTAAATTACCTTTCCCAACTGAAGCTCCCTTCCATTACGGAGGAGCAGCGGGAGGGCTTGGAAGCCCCTTTCACTCTCACGGAAATTCGGAAAGCCATATTATCTTTCCTTTCAGGAAAATCCCTAGGCCCGGATGGTTTCGGGAACGCTTACTACTCCAAGTTTATAGACACGCTCACCCCTCACCTTCTTACTTACTTCCAAAACATTGATAATAACAAAACTTTTTCTCCTCAAGCCCTACAAGCCCATATCACAGTAATTCCAAAACCCAATAAAGGCCCAGATCAGATCCCAAACTACCGTCCAATATCTTTATTGAACACAGATGTTAAAATATTTGCAAAAATTATCTCTAATAGGCTAAATTCTATTCTCCCGTTAATAATACACCAAGATTAGGTGGGTTTTGTCCCGAACAGGGAGGCAAAGGACAATACAGTACGTAATTTACATCTCCTCTGGCACACCAAAAAGCAAGGTACACCAACGGTCTGGCTTTCTACCGATGCTGAAAAAGTTTTTGACCAGGTTAGCTGGTCTTTTCTGAGGGCTATACTGCAGATATTCAGCTTAGGGAGTTCGATGCTCCATAGAATATTCGCATTGTATGACTCCCCCAGCGCCCGAATATCTCTGAATGGAATTCTTTCCCCACCATTTCTGATCACAAATGGCATGAGACAGGGTTGCCCCCTGTCTCCTCTACTATTCATATGCCTGCTGGAGGCATTGGCCGCCAAAATTAGACAGAATAAAGGAATAGAAAGCATAGTAATTTGTGAGGAGGTATATACACTATCCTTATTCGCTGATGATGTGCTATTCAGGCTAACAAAACCTGACAAGTCGATCCCCTCCTACTAGAGGAGTTAGAACTTTTTAACAAGTTAAATAATTTCCTTATTAACAAGGCCAAGTCAGAGATCCTCGGGGTCTCCCTTACCTCAACAAATTAAGCTAGACTGCCACTTCTGCCAATGTGAGGGCTCCCTAAAATACCTAGGCATATACTTGGCCGAAGATCTAGACTCAGTTTATAATTTAAATTATCTCCCTGTTAAGATAGCATTAGCGCGGGATTTGTCCTCATGACACTCTAAACATCTTAGCTGGATAGGTAGGATCAACGCAGTCAAAATGACTGCCTTCCCCAGACTTCTGTATATCCTAGAGACCCTTCTCATTTCCCTTCCTCCCCGATACACCATGAAAGCCCAACAACTGTTTAGCTCCTTTATTTGGCAAGGAAAGCATCCTAGAATAAATAGTACAACTATTATGATCTCCAGAAATCATGGTGGGGTGGGGGTCCCCAACATAGAATCTTACAGACTTGCAATATTCTTACAGAGAATCCTTGATTGGAGGATACATAAAGGTCAGAACGGTGGATTCAACTGGAGGAAGACCTAAATAAGGGAGTGAATTTACAAGCCATCTGCTGGCTTCCTAACTTTGAAAAGCTAATCAGGGATATAGATGACCCAGTCACCAAGGAAACACTACACCAGTGGGAGATAGCAAATAAGGTAAACCCATACCTTTTCTCGCGCCCCTCCCCCCTCACTTCTTTAATCCATAACTTCGAATTTTCCTTGACTGACTTAGGAATACAGTTCATCAGCAATGACCTATCCAAAGATATAGCTATTCATCACCTCTCAGATGAAGAAAACATACACTCACATGAAAAATTGCAGGACTTGGGGTTTCAGTGGGCCCATAACTGGTTTAACTTCAGGAGAGTCCACCACAGCAACTGATAGCAACCTCTATGTACACTGAATTAAGGTGAAGCTGAAACATTAAAATGATTATCTTAGCAAAATTGTAGTTTAAATACTCAAATGAACCTCAAAAATTGAGAATAGATATTAACATGTAAATGATATGTACTAATTTTTGCTTTTGTTATGTAAGTGTTTATTTGTTTCTAAATCACTGTGATTTATAAAATTTCTCAATAAAAAGAATTTGGAATAAAATATATTAAGGATTAACAACACATTGACTTCATTCGTTTCTTCCACGAGACAGCCATCAATCAAAATATTTTAGATATTTTATCATCTATTTTCAACAATGTAAAAGATTGACACAATCTATAAACTCAGAAAATCATGGTTTTGAACTTGTGTTCTTATTCACCAACATGTTGCATCAAATATTGCAGAACAAAGTGATCCAATAAAATTACGGAATTTACACCTTTGCATGTGACGTCTTACGCAACATGGCACATCCAATATCGCGGAACAACATGATCCAAACAAATTATGGAATTTACACCTTTGCATGTGACGTATTACCCAACATGGCGCATCCAATATCGTGGAACAATGTGATCCAATCAAATCACTTAATTTACACCTTTGCAAATGACGTATTATGCACCATGGCGCATCCAATATCGCATAACAATGTGATCCAATAAATTATGGAATTTACTCCTTTGTATGTCAATAATAATTGTATATCTATTTAAAAAACTAGTATGTTCTATATTGTTAAATAGCAAGCATGTTTGTTCTATGTAATGCACATTTTCACATAATGTAATGCTACATTACACAATAATGTGAGTATGTGATATGTGAAATATAATCCATTATTTTTAATAAATGTATATTTCATTAGAATAGTAAGATTTGGAAATATTTAGGAAGCATCAAGGTTTAAGATAGAAATAATGCTACTACAGTGGAGAAAAAAAGTATTTAGTCATCCACCAATTGTGCAAGTTCTCCCACTTAAGAAGATGAGAGAGGCCTGTAATTTTCATCATAGGTATACCTCAACTATGAAAGACAAAATGTGGAAACAAATCCAGACAATCACATTTCTGATTTGGAAAGAATTTATTTGCAAATTATGGTGCAAAATAAGTATTTGGTCAATATCAAAAGTTCATCTCAATACTTTGTTATATATCCTTTGTTGGCAATGACAGAGGTCAAATATTTTCTGTAAGTCTTCACAAGGTTGTCACACACTGTTGCTGGTATGTTGGCCCATTTCTGCATGCAGATCTCCTCTAGAGCAGTGATGTTTTGGGGCTGTCGCTGGGCAACACGGACTTTCAACTCCCTCCATAGGTTTTCTATGGGGTTGAGCTCTGGAGACTGGCTAGGCCACTCCAGGACCTTGAAATGCTTCTTACGAAGCCACTCCTTCGTTGCCCAGGAGGTGTGTTTGGGATCATTGGCATGCTGAAAGACCCAGCCACGTTTCATCTTCAATGCCCTTGCTGATGGAAGGAGGCTTGCACTCAAAATCTCATGATACATGGCCCAATTCATTCTTTCATGTACACAGATCAGTCGTCCTGTTCCCTTTGCAGAGAAACAGCCCCAAAGCATGATGTTGCCACCCCCATGCTTCACAGTAGGTATGGTGTTCTCTCTCCTCCAAACAAGATAAGTTGTGTTTCTACCAAACAGTTCTTCTTTGGTTTCATCTGACCATATGACATTCTCCCAATCCACTTGTAGATCATCCAAATGCTCTCTAGCATACTTCAGATGGGCCCTGACATGTACTGGCTTAAGCAGTGGTCACGTCTGGCACTGCAGGATCTGAGTCCCTGGCGGCGTAGTGTGTTACTGATGGTAGCCTTTGTTATGTTGGTCCCAGCTCTCTGCGGGCCATTCACTAGGTCCCCCCATGTGGTTCTGGGATGTTTGCTCACCGTTCTTGTGATCATTTTGACCCCACGGGGTGGGATCTTGCGTGGAGCCCCAGATCAAGGGAGATTATCAGTGGTCTTGTATATCTTCCATTTTCTAATTATTGCTCCCACAGTTGATTTCCCACCAAGCTGCTTGCCTATTGCAGATTCAGTCTTCCCAGCCTGGTGCAGGTCTACAATTTTGTTTCTGGTGTCCTTCGACAGCTCTTTGGTCTTCACCATAGTGGAGTTTAGAGTGTTACTGTTTGAGGTTGTGGACAGGTGTCTTCTATACTGATAACAAGTTTAAACAGGTGCCATTAATACAGGTAATGAGTGGAGGACAGAGGAGCCTCTTAAAGAAGAAGATACAGGTCTGTGAGAGCCAGAAATCTTGCTTGTTTGTAGGTGACCAAATACTTATTTTCCACCATAATTTGCAAATAAATTCTTTCCAAATCAGACAATGTGATTTTCTGGATTTGTTTCCACATTTTGTCTCTCATAGTTGAGGTATACCTATGATGAAAATTACAGGCCTCTCTCATCTTCTTAAGTGGGAGAACTTGCACAATTGGTGGCTGACTAAATACTTTTTTGCCCCACTGTATATACATCACGAAAATGTGTATTTTTTATACATTATATGTTACCTATAGCAATATATAGTTTGATAATTAAATATAATAATACGTTATAGTAAGAGAATATTCATCTAAAATATGTGTGCATAACACACAGGCCTCACTTCCATTGAGTCGTTAAAAATGGAGCCGTAAGCTACTGAAGCGGACGACAGCTAAAAGTAATTTATGGCTCCGTTTTAGTACCAGGTTTCCATTGAAAAGATTAGCGTGTTGCGGACAGTCGCTCTTTTCGGCCGTACGTAAGTTTGCTCTGCCAACCGATGTCGGATTTGACGAAAAGCGCGCCATTACAAGTGCATTGCCATGGTAACCCGACCTCTGTCTATAAGAATAACGGTTTGCGCCTGCGCTCTTTACCTGTGATCGCCTCTAGAGAGAGAGACACGGGAGCTAGTTGTGTTGGTAGGAGTTTTGGGTTTTTGAGAGTTGTTTCAGAGTTAGTGGAGAGTTTGATATTTTATTTTCATATATTCTTATTGTAGGCCTCATATAATATTAGGAACACACACACACATCATACATTAGTTAATTAACACATATTAGTTTATACACACAAACACACACACACACTTTTATTTGATACAAACACATTCACATCTTTTTTTATTTCATTAACCCCCCATATCCCCATCTACATTTATTACTCCTTTCATTAACCCCCTTATCCCACTTCCCATCCCCCCTTTGACTACCCTTCCCTTCCCCACTATATAACTTTATTTTACTTTTTTATCATTTATACATTTTGCCCATCCTTTTTTTTTACATCCCATTTTTTTTTTCATTTGACTATATAGCCCATCACTTTCTTCATTTGCATCCCTTATTATTGTTCTCTAATTTTGTTATAATCCTTTTTTTTTAATCTTTTTTCATTTACATCCCTTTGTTTATTTTCACCCACACATTTTTTATTTATTTGCAGGGATATAGAATAGAGATAGTTAGGGTCTAGATAGGTTAGGTAGTTAGTTTTGGGGATATTTAATTTAGGGTTTAGTTAGGTGAATTAGTGTAGTTAGGTAAGCTAGGGACTTTAGTGTTAGGTTAGAGTTAGGGAGGAAGGAGAAAGGGATGGATAGGCCTAGTGGAGTTGGGAAGGGGGTGGCTAGGGGGAGGGCAGTGGAGAGAGTGGATAGAGGGAGGGGAGAAGTAGGGAGTAGTATGGGCAAGACTAGGGGTCGAGGTTTGGGTGGAGGATTTGTCCTTCCTCAAACCCTGGCAGAGGAGGGAAGGAGAGAGGGTGGAAGAGGAGTGGAGGTGGGAGGAGTGAGGAGGAGTCAGCCTCAGTTAGGCACACAAAGAAAAGGGAAAGTGGGGCACACTGTGGCAAGTGGGAGTGGGGCTGGCGGTAGCCTGTCACAGCCTGCAGGGACAGAGGAGGGAGAAAGGGCTGGTCCCCAGTCACAGGAGGGAGAGTTGGTGTCTGCTGGCCCTTCAGGTGTAAAGGGCAGGCTAAGAGAGGAGAGGTACTCTGAGGAGGAGAAGGAGGCTCTTGTTGAGGCCTACTTGGATAGGGCACCTCAGCTGGAGAACCCTAACCTGAGGGCGGGTGTCCGGAATAAGCTGTGGGAGGAGATCCGAGTGGCAGTCAGCTGCTTAGGACGTAATCGTTCTACTGCTAGTATAAAACACTGATATCATGACTGCAGGAGAGAAACAAAAGTGAATATGGCACAGCAGGCCAAATATGCACGTGGGACAGGTGGTGGTCCTAGCAAGAGAATTCACCTAAGGTCATGGGAGGAGATGCTGTCCAATGTCATCTCGGGTGAAGCTGTTCATGAATGTAAGGGGACAATGGACACCTCTGTGCCACCTGAAGAGGTGTATGAAGGTGAATATTCTATATTAAATATAACCATATATGTGATGTATATATGTTATAGATCATAAATATCCATCAGTTTTTAGCTATTAATCTAAATTTACATAGTTGTATTTAATATGTTCAGCAAGCACTCTGTATTATATATCTGCTCCGACAAGCAAGAATATTGATAATATAATATCCAAGAATATCAAACATTTCATATAAATCATGTGTCATTGTCCTTAACAATGTTCTTTTAAGACACAGTCTATAAAGATTAATCAGTTATGGTCATATATGCTTGGATTTTATACCAAACACACTATATGTATGTGTGTGTGTGTATGTGTGTGTGTATGTGTGTGTGTATGTGTATGTGTGTGTGTATGTGTATGTGTGTATGTGAATGTGTGTGTATGTGTGTGTATGTGTGTGTATGTGTGTATGTGTATGTGTATGTGTGTGTGCATGTGTGTGTGTGTATGTGTGTGTATGTGTATGTGTGTGTATGTGTATGTGTGTGTATGTGTGTATGTGTGTGTATGTGTATGCGTGTGTATGTGTGTATGTGTGTGTATGTGTGTATGTGTGTATGTGTGTATGTATGTGTATGTGTATGTGTGTGTATATGTATGTACATATATACACATAAATATGGAATATAATCGTTTGTATTGTTATGCTACAAAGTAATATATTCTATTAGATAATGTAAACATACCGTATATTTTTCTCTTGTAAGGTGTATCCAGTCCACGGATCATCCATTACTTGTGGGATATTCTCATTCCCAACAGGAAGTTGCAAGAGGACACCCACAGCAGAGCTGTAATATAGCTCCTCCCCTAACTGTCATACCCAGTCATTCTCTTGCAACTCTCAACAAGCAAGGACGTTGTAGGAGAGAGTGGTTAAATATAGCTAGTTTATTTTCTTCAATCAAAAGTTTGTTATTTTTAAATAGTACCGGAGTTGTGTTATTTTATCTCAGGCAGTAAATAGAAGAAGAATCTGCCTGAGGTTTCTATAATCTTAGCAGGTTGTAACTAAGATCCATTGCTGTTCTCACATATGTCTGAGGGGATTACACAGATGAGGTAACTTCAGCGAGAGAATGGCGTGCAGTTTATTCTGCTATCAGGTATGTGCAGTTATAATTTTTTCTAGAGATGGAAAACACTAGAAAATGCTGCTGATACTGGATTAATGTAAGTTAAGTCTGAATACAGTGATTTAATAACGACTGGTATCATACTCCTAGGGGTAATACCCTTATGATATTGCAATATAATACGTTTGCTGGCATGTTTAATTGTTTTTATATATGCTTTGGTGATAAAACTTTATTGGGGCCTAGTTTTTTCCACATGGCTGGCTTAAATTTTGACTAGAAACAATTTCCACTGTTGTAGTATAAAAGTTACAGTTGGTGCAGTTAAAATTACAAACTGTGACATCCAGCTTCCCTCAAAGGCCCTCTGAATGCTATAGGACATCTCTAAAGGGCCCAAAGGCTTTCCAAAGTCGTTTATTGGGGAAGGTAGGGCTGGTTGTGACTGTTAAAAAACGTCTATTTCGTTTTTTTTTTTATCCGTTTTTTGAACTAAGGGGTTAATCATCCATTTGCAAGTGGGTGCAATGCTCTGTTAGCCTATTATACACACTGTAAAAATTTCGTTTGATTTACTGCATTTTTTCACTGTTTTTCAAATTCTGACAAAATTTGTTTCTCTTAAAGGCACAGTACCTTTTTTTTTTATATTTGCTTGTTGACTTGATTTAAAGTGTTTTCCAAGCTTGCTAGTCTCATTGCTATTCTGTATAAACATGTCTGACATAGAAGAAACTCCTTGTTATAAAAGCCATGGTGGAACCCCCCTTAGAATGTGTACCAAATGTACTGATTTCATTTTATGCAATAAAGATAATTTTCTGTCTTTAAAAAATTTATCACCAGAGGAATCTGACGAGGGGGAAGTTATGCCGACTAACTTTCCCCACGTGTCAGACCCTTTGACTCCCGCTTAAGGGACTCACGCTCAAATGGCGCCAAGTACATCTAGGGCGCCCATAGCGTTTACTTTACAAGACATGACGGCAGTCATGGATAATACACTGTCAGCGGTATTAGCCAGACTACCTGAACTTAGAGGTAAGCGAGATAGCTCTGGGGTGAGACAAAATGCAGAGCATACTGACGCTTTAAGAACCATGTCTGATACTGCCTCACAATATGCAGAAGCTGAGGAAAGAGAGCTTCAGTCAGTGGGTGATGTTAATGACTCAGGAAAGATACCTGATTCTAATATTTCTACATTTAAATTTAAGCTTTAACACCTCCACGTGTTGCTTAGGGAGGTTTTAGCTGCTCTGAATGACTGTGATACCATTGCAGTGCCAGAGAAATTGTGTAGACTGGATAAATACTTTGCAGTGCCGGTGTGTACTGATGTTTTTCCAAATACCTAAAAGGTTTACAGAAATTATTAATAAGGAATGGGATAGACCAGGTGTGCCGTTCTCTTCCCCTCCTATTTTTAGAAAAATGTTTCCAATAGACGCCACCACACGGGACTTATGGCAGACAGTCCCTAAGGTGGAGGGAGCAGTTTCTACTCTAGTAAAGCGTACTACTATCCCTGTCGAGGACAGTTGTGCTTTTTTTAGATCCAATGGTTAAAAAGTTAGAAGGTTACCTTAAGAAAATATTTATTCAACAAGGTTTTATCCTACAGCCCCTTGCATGCATTGCCCCTGTCATTGCTGCTGCGGCGTACTGGTTTGAGTTTCTGGAAAAGGCTTTACAGGTAGCGACTCCATTGGATGACATACTTGGCAAACTTAAAGCACTTAAGCTAGCCAATTCTTTTATTCTGATGCCATTGTTCATTTGACTAAACTAACGGCTAAGAATTCTGGTTTTGCTATACAGGCGCGCAGAGCGCTATGGCTTAGATCATGGTCAGCTGACGTGACTTCAAAATCTAAGCTACTTAACAGTCCCTTCAAGGGGCAGACCCTATTCGGGCCTGGTTGAAGGAGATTATTGCTGATATCACTGGAGGAAAAGGTCATGCCCTTTCTCAGGACAGGTCCAAATCTAGGGCCAAACAGTCTAATTTTCGTGCCTTTCAAAACTTCAAGGCAGGTGCGGCATCAACTTCCTCTAATTATAAACAAGAGGGAACTTTTGCTCAATCCAAGACGGTCTGGAGACCAAACCTGACCTGGAAAAAAGGTAAGCAGGTAAAAAAGCCTGCTGCTGCCTCTAAGACAGCATGAAGGAACGGCCCCCTATCCGGCAACGGATCTAGTAGGGGGCAGACTTTCACTCTTTGCCCAGGCGTGGGCAAGAGATGTTCAGGATTCCTGAGCGTTGGAAATTATATCCCAGGGATATCTTCTGGACTTCAAAGCTTCCCCCCCAAAAGGGAGATTTCACCTTTCACAATTATCTGCACACCAGATAAAGAGAGAGGCATTCTTACACTGTGTACGAGACCTCCTAGTTATGGGAGTGATCCATCCAGTTCCAAAGGAGGAACAGGGACAGGTTTTTTACTCAAATCTGTTTGTGGTTCCCAAAAAAGAGGGAACCTTCAGACCAATTTTGGATCTAAAGATCTTAAACAAATTCCTCAAAGTTCCGTCGTTCAAGATGGAAACTATTCGTACCATCCTACCACTGATCCAGGAGGGTCAATTTATGACTACAGTGGATCTAAAGGATGCTTATCTTCACATTCCGATACACAAAGATCATCATCGGTTTCTCAGGTTTGCCTTTCAAGAGAGGCATTACCAGTTGTAGCTCTTCCCTTGGGATTAGCTACAGCCCGAAGAATCTTTACAAAGGTTCTAGGGTCGCTTATGGCGGTCCTAAGGCCGCGGGGCATAGCAGTAGCCCCTTATTTAGACGACATCCTGATACAGGCGTCAAACTTCCAAATTGCCAAGTCTCATTCAGACGTAGTACTGGCATTTCTGTGGTTGCATGGGGGGAAAGTGAACGAGGAAAAGAGTTCTCTATCCCCACTCACAAGAGTTTCCTTTCTAGGGACTCTGATAGATTCTGTAGAAATGAAAATTCACCTGACGGAGTCCAGGTTATCAAAGCTTCTAAATTCCTGCCGGGTTCTTCATTCCATTTCGCGCCCTTCGGTGGTTCAGTGTATGGAAGTAATCGGCTTAATGGTAGCGGCAATGGACATAGTGCCGTTTGCACGCTTACATCTCAGACCGCTGCAACTATGCATGCTCAGTCAGTGGAACGGGGATTACACAGATTTGTCCCCTCAACTGAATCTGGACCAAGAGACCAGGGATTCTCTTCTCTGGTGGCTATCTCGGGTCCATCTGTCCAAAGGTATGACCTTTCACAGGCCAGATTGGACAATTGTTACGACAGATGCCAGCCTTCTAGGTTGGGGTGCAGTCTGGAACTCCCTGAAGGCTCAGGGATCGTGGACTCAGGAGGAGTCTCTCCTTCCATTAAATATTCTGGAACTAAGAGCGATATTCAAGGCTCTTCAGGCTTGGCCTCAGTTAGCAACTCTGAGGTACATCAGATTTCAGTCGGACAACATCACGACTGTAGCTTACATCAACCATCAAGGGCGAACGAGAAGTTCCCTAGAGATGTTAGAAGTTTAAAAAATAATTCGCTGGGCAGAGATTCACTCTTGCCACCTATCAGCTATCCATATCCCAGGTGTAGAGCACTGGGAGGCGGATTTTCTAAGTTGTCAGACTTTTCATCCGGGAGAGTGGGAACTCCATCCGGAGGTATTTGCACAACTGATTCATCGTTGGGGCAAACCAGAACTGGATCTCATGGCATCTCGCCAGAACGCCAAGCTTCCGTGTTACGGATCCAGGTCCAGGGATCCCAAGGCGACACTGATAGATGCTCTAGCAGTGACCTGGTCTTTCAACCTGGCTTATGTGTTTCCACCGTTTCCTCTGCTCCCTCGACTGATTGCCAAGATCAAGCAGGAGAGAGCATCTGTGATTCTGATAGCACCTGCGTGGCCACGCAGGACCTGGTATGCATATCTAGTGGACATGTCATCCTTTCCACCATGGTCCTTTCAACCATCCAAATCTAATTTCTCTGAGGCTGACTGCCTGGAGATCTAACGCTTGATTTTATCAAAGCGTGGCTTCTCCGAGTCAGTTATTGATACCTTAAGACAGGCACGAAAGCCTGTCACCAGGAAAATTTACCATAAGGTATGGCATAGATATCTTTATTGGTGTGAATCCAAGGGTTACTCATGGAGTAAGGTCAGGATTGCTAGGATATTATCTTTTCTCCAAGAAGGTTTGGAAAAAGGATTGTCAGCTAGTTAAGCGTCTGGCAGATGTTCCAGACGTTCAGGCATTTTGTCAGGCTTTAGTTAGAATCAAGCCTGTGTTTAAACCTGTTGCTCCACCATGGAGCTTAAACTTGGTTCTTAAGGTTCTTCAAGGAGTTCAGTTTGAACCTCTTCATTCCATAGATATCAAGCTTTTATCTTGGAAAGTTCTTTTCTGGTAGCTATTTCCTCGGCTCGTAGAGTCTCTGAGCTATCTGCCTTACAATGTGATTCTCCTTATCTGATTTTTCATACGGATAAGGTAGTCCTGCATACCAAACCTGGGTTCTTACCTAAGGTAGTATCTAACAAGAATATCAATCAAGAGATTGTTGTTCCATCCTTGTGTTACACAATCTGGACGTGGTCCGTGCTTTAAAGTTTTACTTACAAGCTACTAAAGATTTTCGTCAAACATCTGCTTTGTTTGTTGTCTACTCTGGACAGAGGAGAGGTCAAAAGGCTTCGGCAACCTCTTTTTCTTTTTGACTAAGAAGCTTAATCCGCTTAGCCTATGAGACTGCTGGACAGCAGCCTCCTGAAAGGATTACAGCTCATTCCACTAGAGCTGTGGCTTCCACTTGGGCCTTTAAAAATGAGGCTTCTTTTGATCAGATTTGCAAGGCGACGACTTGGTCTTCGCTTCATATTTTTTAAAAATTTTACAAATTTGATACTTTTGCTTCTTCGGAGGCTATATTTGGGAGACAGGTTTTACGGGCAGTGGTTCCTTCCATTTAAGTTCCTGCCTTGTCCCTCCCTTCATCCGTGTACTTTAGCTTTGGTATTGGTATCCCACAAGTAATGGATGATCCGTGGACTGGATACACCTTACAAGAGAAAACACAATTTATGCTTACCTGATAAATTTATTTCTCTTGTGGTGTATCCAGTCCACGGCCCGCCCTGTCATTTTAAGGCAGGTAATTTTTAAGTTTAAACTACATTAACCACTGCACCCTATTATTCCTCCTTTCTCTGCTTGTTTTCAGTCGAATGACTGGCTATGATAGTTAGGGGAGGAGCTATATTACAGCTCTGCTGTGGGTTTCCTCTTGCAACTTCCTGTTGGGAATGAGAATATCCCACAAGTAATGGATGATCCGTGGACTGGATACACCACAAGAGAAATAAATTTATCAGGTAAGCATAAATTGTGTTATTTGTAGGATCCGAACAGGAGTTTGAAGCTGCACCAACACCACAGCAGGATGTTCCTACATTCACTGAGGAGGATGAGGATGTCTATGGCGACACTACCTCCTATATCAGCCTCTTAGAAGGTGATACGCAGCAGCCCAGGGCATATGAGGTGGAGGATGTATCAGGCCCTTCTCCATCTACCTCGGAGACAACATATCATTTTCTGGGTTCTGAACCCCAGCAGACTCATCCTCAACACTGGCAGTTCATGCATACTTTGCAGCAACAAATGGCACAGCCCCCACAGCTGCACCCACCGCAGCAGATGATGCACCCCCCACAACATCATCATCCTCCGCAGCAGATGATGCACCCCCCACAACATCATCATCCTCCGCAGCAAATGATGCACCCACCACAGCAGCATACAGATCTGCATCATCTGTACTATATGCCTTCCACTCCTATGGCACAACAGGAATCCACACCACCACCCACTGCACCCACCAATGTATTGCCAACAGTGCCATCTCAGACAACCTCCCAGTCCCCAATACGGAGAGACACCCCTGGAACCAGCCAATTATTGCTTCCTGAGACACCAACTCTACAACAGGGTCCGGCACAGTCCCAGCAGGATGATCTGCTGAAGATGATTCATAGAGAGCTTAGGCTGTCCAGTCTCCAGCAGCAGCAGGCTTTCAGGAGGATACAGAGCCAAATTTACATCCATAATGCCTCACTCGTCCGCCTGGCAGAGGCAGTGGAGAGGCTCGCGGATAGACCCCAAACTCCATCCTCGCTTGCATCCTCCATCATCTCCCTGCAGGACCCTGAATCCCGTTTATTAGTCTCACATTCATCTGGTGGGCGTCGCACAAGACGCCACACTTCCCCCCTAAGTACCTCTCCTCCAAAGTCAAAATCTCTATGATATTTAAACACTGATGTATGCACAACATATATGTGATTGCCATGATATAGAGGGGATTAATACATTTTAATTGACATCATATGAACAGACACAGACTCTCCCTGGGACCAATGCACAATGTACTTTTAAATTGTTTCAATAACTCCATGTTAAAGACAATGCTTCATATCTCTTGAAGTATGTAATATTTAGCACTTATGTATTTTGGTTAATAGTCTAAATATTGCAAATGTATTATCTGCTTTAGCAGACATGACATTACATATATTTTATAAATATTAGTACTATGCCACATTATACTTTAATGTGTCATCGTTTTGTATTGAATAAATATGTTCAATGATTTTCACATTGAAAATTACATTTGAATGAAGGTAAATCTGTAATAATATAACGCATCTTCATGATAACTTATTTCCTTTGACTTATTTTTCTTTATTATTTTCTATCATGTAACAATGCCATTCGAGTGTGCAATCTCAGGGGATTGTATGTATTGATAATGTATGTTTATTTTAAGGATTATATTATATCTGGATTTGTCTCTTTGAAATGAGCATCTGACATATTTCTTAAAGGGATAGTCTATTCAAAATTAAACTCATGAATCAGAGCATGCAGTGTTTATATACTTAAATATGTACTCCTATAATCTATTTTACTTCATTGTCATCTGTAATTTACTAAAACAGGAATGTTAGCTTAGAAATCTACCCATTTTGATTCTGCACATGGGGAGCACTTGATGATTGTCTAAATGTAGGCAACAATCAGCAAGTGCACCACAGGTGATGAACATTAAATGGAACGGCTCCTAAACTTAAATACATGATTGAAATAAGAAACATAATGAAATTAAATTGATTATGAGTACATATGTAAGTTGATTGGAATTGAATGATTTATCTGGTTCATGAATGTTTTATTGGGAATACACTATTCCTTTTTTTTTAAAGTGACATAAATTCCATTATGTTGCTAAAACATATATATTTACAAGCAAATCTAATATAATTATATTCTTTATATTGCTTGATATTCTTAGTATCCTTTGATTATAGTTTTATTTAGTAAGATCAGGAGCAGCATAGAACCTATGTTGGAGCTTTTTATTGTTGCCAACATACAGTATATATCCTGTTTGTCATTGGTTCACCCATGTACTAATTTTTATTAACCAGGAGTGCATAGCTGCTCTTTAAAAAAATATACCAAGAGTACAAAGTAATATTTGGAATATAATTCAAATGATATTTTAGATAATTATGTTATACATACATCATAAGATGAATGCATTGATTAGTACATAGCTGGACATAAAGAAACATTCACCATGACTATATTTGAGTAAAGTACACATTTATTTAGGGAAAATGTGGTAAATATGGGGATGAGGAGAGAGGGAGGGGAGTGGTATTCCATTTCTGAGAATCTTCAATCTGTAAAACATTAAAAGAAACAAATGTGTATTATTAAAAAACATAATCATAAATAACTAAAACGTCTCATTACAATACTATAAAAATACCTGAAAAGAAATCCCGAATAGTTGCAGATCTCTCCAAATGGGCATTGAGTCTTTGGGGATGATTAATTACATCAGGCTCAAAGATTTCACCTGGGGGCTGTGGTGATGGAATTAAATCATTTAACATCCCATGTTCCTGTGCCATGTTATGTAGACAGCAACATGCCACTATGATTTTTATAGCTTTTTCCGGACTGTATTGGAGATCCCCCCCGATCTGTCCAGGCAGCGAAAGCGCATTTTTAGAACACCAAACAGTATTTCTATTATAGCACGTGTTCTGATATGTGCTTCATTATATCTGTATTAAAAGAACAAGAAATATTATTATAATATATTATGTGAAGACAAATCAAATACTAATGAGCTAACTACATTCCTGGTTTGATCTTATAAATCTTTAAATCTTTTTACATATATAAATATATTTATATTCAAGCAGAGAGATTTGTAAATGCTTCACTGATAATAGATGATTTGGATTTTGACTGTCCCTTTAAAGGCACTCAGTACAACATTGCTCCACATAGAGTGCTACCTGTGTGTTCTATTTCATTACATTTACTGGGACTTTGGAAAGGGAGGTCCTCCAGGTGTGCACCTACATTCACCCAAGAGTGATTTAAAGGGACATTCCTATGAGGACATTCCTATGAAATGTGTACTGGTCCTGCTACTTTTCTACAGATTATAGTGAGCATTGTGCAAGGCACAATCAATATTTCTGACATACAAGAGCAGAAAATAAATATATTTAACGTTAATTCAGCAGGCCCAACAACCTGGTTCTCCTTCATTGGTGTCCAAATCCATTTTTTAAGAGGATATGCAGAATCAGCTGAAATATGAATGCATAGATATACAGTATATAAATATAGATATAGATATATATAGATATATATATATAGATATATAAACACACATCTTTCAATAAAGCAATGTATGATATAAAATAATGTTATGCATATGTCTTACTATGACATAGTTAATATATATCTTTTAAAATGATTAACAATGTATTTATTTAATCAATTCCACCCCCTTAGACACATACATAAAGGATTATAAAGCAATGAAACAATAAAATGTCAAAACATTGGACACATGAAGGCATCATACTATATACATAAACACTTACCGAGGAGATGTCCTTCAGGCATTTGATTTGTCTCAAACAATCTCCACACACCAGAATTCCTGAGGATGTAGGCATCATGGCTACTTCCTGGTAACCCTGCCACGACATTTAATATACGCATGTTTGCATCGCATATGATCTGCACATTTAAGGAGTGGAAGTGTTTCCGATTCCTAAATATTATCTCCCTGCACACAGGGGGTCTTAGACCAATATGAGTGCAGTTAATGGCCCCAAGGACATTGGGTATGCCACCTAAAAGAAAAAAATCCCTCTTAACATCACGCCAACCTTTGGATTGGATCAGCCAATAGGATTGAAGCCAATAGGATTGAACTTCAATCCTATTGGCTGATTGCATCAGCCAATAGGATTTTTTCTACCTTAATTCCGATTGGCTGATAGAATTCTATCAGCCAATCGGAATCTAGGGATGCCCGGCTTGAATGAAGACTTCTCCCGGTAAGTCGATCTTCAGGGGGTTAGTGTTAGGTTTTTTAAGGGTGTATTGGTGGCTTTTATTTTTAGGTTAGGGACTTTGGGCCTGCAAAAGAGCTAACTGCCTTTTTAAGGGCAATGCCCATCCAAATGCCCTTTTCAGGGCAATGGGGAGCTTAGGTTTTTTTAGATAGTATTTTATTTGGTGGGTTGGTCGTGTGGGTGGTGGGTTTACTGTTGGGGGGGTTTGTTTGTATTTTTTTTTTCAGGTAAAAGAGCTGATTACTTTGGGGCAATGCCCCGCAAAAGGCCCTTTAAGGGCTATTGGTAGTTTAGTTTAGGCTAGGGGGGTTTTATATTTTGGGGGAGTTTTTTTTATTTTAATAGGGCTATTAGATTAGGTGTAATTAGTTTAAATATCTTGTAATTTGTTTATTATTTTCTGTAATTTAGTGTTTTGTTTTTTTTGTACTTTAGCTAATTTAATTAAATTGATTTAATTGTATTTAATTTAGTTAATTTATTTAATTATAGTGTAGTGTTAGGTGTTAGTGTAACTTAGGTTAGGTTTTATTTTACAGGTACTTTTGTATTTATTTTAGCTAGGTAGTTATTAATTAGTTAATAAGTATTTAATAACTATTCTACCTAGTTAAAATAAATAAAAGCCACCACCTACATTACAGTTATTAAACCCTAATCTGCTGCCCCCAACGTCGCCGCCACTATACTAAAGTTATTAACCCCTAAACCTAAGTCTAACCCTAACACCCCCTAACTTAAATTAATTAAAATAAATCTAAATAAAACTTACTATTAAAAACTAAATAATTCCTATTAAAAACTAAATACTTACCTGTAAAATAAATCCTATGATAGCTACAATATAACTAATAGTTACATTGTAGATAGCTTAGGGCAGTGCTTTCCAAACTGTGTGTCAGCAGCATTGTGTAGGTGTGTCCCTGCTTCAGCACAATTTTTTAAAACTTTTAATTTTTTTAAATGTTTTTTTTTTGGTTTCTGACTTTCCGCCTGCCTGCTACGCATATCACATGGTTGACACGTGATTGATACCTAGGGGGTCACAGATCATCTTTACCTATTGGCGCAGCTCATTGGAAACTGAAACTATTTCCATTGGCGGCTTTAATGGCACATTGGCACTTGACTGCACGTGTAGTCTCCTCAATCGGCTCTTGGCTGCATGTGTAGTCAGTGAGTGGGACAGCAGTGTGTTTGCAGCGTGGGCAGTAGTCAATCGGACTCACCGAGCTCTGAGGGTGACAGCTTAAACGCTGAGCTGAAGTCAGTGGGTTTTTTTGCAGCTAGCTCCCAGTAGTGCATTGCTGTTCCTGCTCTTGATATATGGATAGGAAGGGGAAGCTTAAAAATGCGAGTGTCTAATATTCCACCAAATATTCAGAAACTGTGTTCCTGTGTTCATGCCATTAAATTAGTAAGTAACTATTGGTGTTATTAAACATTTTTTAAATTCTTGCACTGTTACTGTTGTACTGTTACTTGTAAATACATTTCGTTATTATATCATTTATGTATGTGTCTGTATCTCTTAAAACAAGTTAGTTTAACCTCCTGTTTGCTAGTACAACTGAATTAGTGTGTCGCGAAATTATGTAGCTCTAAAAAGTGCGTCACCGACATGAAAAGTTTGGAAAGCTCTGGCTTAGGGTTTATTTTTATTTCACAGGCAAGTTTGTATGTATTTTAACTAGGTAGAATAGTTACTAAATAGTTATTAACTAATTAATAACTACCTAGCTAAAATAAATACAAATTGACCTGTAAAATAAAACCTAACCTGTCTTACACTAACACCTAACCTAACCCTACAATTAAATAAATTCCCTACATTAAATACAATTAACTAAATTCAAAAAATTAGCTAAATTACAAAAAACAAAACACTAAATTACAGAAAATAAAAACAAATTACAAGATCTTTAAACTAATTACACCTAATCTAACAGCCCTATCAAAATAAAAAATGCCCACCCAAAATAAAAAAAAACCTAGCCTAAACTAAGCTACCAATAGCCCTTAAAAGGGCCTTTTGCAAGGCATTGCCCCAAAGAAATCAGCTCTTTTACCTGTAAAAAAAATACAAACAACCACCCCAACAGTAAAACCCACCACCCACACAACCAACCCCCCAAATAAAACCCTAACTAAAAAAACCTAAGCTCCCCATTGCCCTGAAAAGGGCATTTGGATGGGCATTGCCCTTAAAAGGGCATTTAGCTTTATTGCGGCCCAAAGCCCTAACTAAAAATAAAACCCACCCAATACACCCTTAAAAAATCCTAACACTAACCCCCGAAGATCCACTTCCCGGGAGAAGTCTTCATCCAAGCGGCAAGATGTCCTCAACGAATCCGGCAGAAGTGGTCCTCCAGACGGGCAGAAGTGGTCCTCCAGACAGGCTGAAGTCTTCACCCAGACGGCATCTTCTATCTTCACCCTTCCTATGCGGAGCGGCTCCATCTTCAAGACATCTGGCGCGGAGCATCCTCTTCAATCGACGTCTTCTTGCTGAATGAAAGTTCCTAAAAGTGACGTCATCCAAGATGGTGTCCCTTAGATTCCGATTGGCTGATACAATCAGCCAATCGGAATTAAGGTTGAAAAAATCCTATTGGATGATGCAATCAGCCAATAGGATTGAGCTTCAATCCTATTGTCCGATCCAATCAGCCAATAGGATTGAGCTTGCATTCTATTGGCTGTTCCAATCAGCAGATTAGGGGTTAATAAATGTAGGTAGGTGGCAGCGATGTTAGGGACAGCAGATTAGGGGTTAATAATATTTAACTAATGTTTGTGAGGCAGGATTGCGGCGGTTTAGGGGTTTATATGTTTATTATAGTGGTGGCGATGTCGGGAGCGGCAGATTAGGGGTTAATAATTTTATTTTAGTGTTTGTAATGCGGAAGGGCCTCGGTTTAGGGGTTAATAGGTAGTTTATGGGTGTTAGTGTACTTTTTTGCACTTTAGGTTATGAGTTTTATGCTACGGCTTTGTAGTGTAACTACTGACTTTAAAATGCAGTACGAATCTTGCGGGATAGGTTGTACCGCTCACTTTTTGGCTTTTTGGCCTCCCATGACATGCTTGTAATACCGACGCTATGGAAGTCCCATTGAAAAAAAGACTATACTCAATTTCCGTAAGTTGATTTGCTGTAAGGCCAAAAAAGTGTGCGGGACAGCTGTACCTACAAGACTCGTAATAGCAGCGGTAGTAAAAAAGCAGCGTTATGAGCCTTAATGCTGCTTTTTTACTAATAACGCAAGACTCGTAATCTAGCCGAAAGTAAATAGGATAGTAGTAAATGTAGTTCTTTTAAATTGCATGCTCTGTCTGAATCATGAATGAAAATGTCCTTTTAACTTCAGTGTCTCTTTAAAGGGACATTAAAAACTGAATACATTTTATAATCATAGTATATAGGTTATTCTCCACCTCCCTCTAGTCATGGCTGCTACCATGTTGCAATCTATCTTTCACTACATCCCAGTTCTGATGTGTTTGAACATGTGCAGTAACTCTCTTTCAGATACCTGCAGTGTAACCTAGGTTCCATAATGAAAGCACCCATGAACAGAGGGAGATACATAAAATGTATTTAGGGCTAGATTACAAGTGGAGCGCTAAATTATTGTGTGCCGCAAGCTCGTGGTAGCAATTAGCGCTTATACAATTAACCAGAGATCAGATCTTTAGTTAAATTTATAAATCTGCCCCAAATGCCCCCAAAATACTTAGTAGTAGTAGTGTAGTGTATTTCTTTCATGTAATTAGCAAGAGTCCATGAGCTAGTGACGTATGGGATATACAATCCTACCAGGAGGGGCAAAGTTCCCCAAACCTCATAATGCCTATAAATACCCCCCTTACCAAACCCACAATTCAGTTTTACAAACTTTGCCTCCTATGGATGTGGTGAAGTAAGTTTGTGCTAAGATTTCTACGTTGATATGCGCTTCTCAGCATTTTGAAGCCCAATTCCTCTCAGAGTACAGTGAATTTTAGAGGGATGTGAATGGAGTATCACCTATTGAATGCAAAGGTTTTCCTCACGGGAGATCTATTTAATAGGTTCTCTGTTATCGGTCATAGAGATTCATCTCCTACCTCCCTTTTCAGATCGACAATATACTCTTATATACCATTACCTCTACTAATAACCGTTTCAGTACTGGTTTGGCTATCTGCTATATGTGGATGGGTGTCTTTTAGTAAGTATGTTTTCATTATTTAAGGCACTCTCAGCTATGGTTTGGCACTTTATTTATTTATATAAAGTTCTAAATAAATGTATTGTACTTATATTTGCCATGATTCAGGTTTTTAGTATATTTCTTTTTGCAGACTGTTAGTTTCATATCTGGGAAATGCATTTCTTAGGAAAAATGTATTTCTTACCTGGGGTATAGTCTTTTTTTCAATTGACTGTCATTTTAAATTCGCGGGCAGAATTAGGATCGCGAGGGCACAAAATTCCAAAGTATATTGCATAATTTTTAGCGCAAGATTTTTTGGTGCAAAGTCACGTTCGATGACGCAAATTCATCATTTCCGGCGTCTTAGTCGACGTCGAGTCATTTCACAAGGTTGCGTCTTCAATGACGTGAGTGTTTCATTTCCGGATGTTGTTAGCGCTAAAAATATTTTTTCTGTTTGTGTTGTGCGTCATACTTGGGGCCAAATATTGTCATTATTTAAAACCCCATTCTTGCCTTTTTTCTCTATCAAAGGGCTATGCTGTTTGCATTTTTTTCCCCATTCCTGAAACTGCCATATAAGGAAATATAGTTTTGGTAAAAGATCCCCAAAGTTGATGGGGCAATCTATACTCTTGCTAAACGTACTACTATTCCTATGGAAGATAGTACTTCTTTTAAAGATCCTTTAAATAGGAAACTTGAATCTTATCTAAGGAAAGCCTATTTATATTCGGGTCATCTTCTCAGGCCTTCAATTTCTTTGGCTGATGTTGAAGCTGCATCAACTTTTTGGTTGGAAAATTTAGCGCAACAAGAATTGGATTCTGATTTGTCTAGCATTGTGCGCTAGCTTCAACATGCTAATCATTTTATTTGTGATGCTATTTTTGATATCATCAAAATTGATGTTAAATCTATGGCATCTATTTATCAAGCCATCAACTGCAAATACGCTGGAATTCCACAGCGTATTTGTGGCAAGCCTGATTCGCCTTAGTTATCAAACCCTACAAACCGGCAAAAGTAGAATTTGGTGACGTAACATACGATCCGCCGGACTCAGTCCGACACAGATCGATGCTTACATCACTACAGATGTTCTGAACGCAAGTTCGGCACAATCTGACTACTTTTGGAAGTCATCAAATATCTACCAGGTACGCTCGGCACTATTCCGGCCCAGCGTACCTGGTTTTCAATGGAGGCGGCGGATGCCATAGGAATCAATGGGAGTTGGAAAGCAGCGAAAGCTTATGTTCGCTGCTGTCCGATATCCCATTGATTCCTATGGGAACGTTTACACCTAACACCCTAACATGTACCCCGAGTCTAAACACCCCTAATCTTCCCCCTACACCGCCGTCACCTACTTTATACTTATTAACCCCTAATCTGCCCCTCTACACCGCCGCCACCTACTTTATACTTATTAACCCCTAATCTGCCATCCCGACACCGCTGACACCTAAATAAAAGTTATTAACCCCTATCCCGTTGCTCCCGGACACCGCCACAACGAAATAAATGTATTAACCCCTAAACCGCTGCTCCCGGAGCCCACCGCCACCTACATTATACTTATTAACCCCTAATCATCCGCCCCCTACACCGCCGCCACCTACATTATATTTATTAACCCCTAATCTACCCCCCTACACCTCCGCCACCTACCTACATTTATTAACCCCTTATCTGCCGCCCCCAACGTCGCCGACACTATATTAAATGTATAAACCACTAAACCTAAGTCTAACCCAAACACCCCCTAACTTAAATATAATTTAAATATATCTAAATAAATATTACTATCATTAACTAAATAATTCCTATTTAAAACTAAATACTTATCTATAAAATAAACCCTAAGCTAGCTACAATATAACTAATAGTTACATTGTAGCTAGCTTAGGGTTTATTTTTATTTTACAGGCAACTTTGTATTTATTTTAACTAGGTACAATAGTTTTTAAATAGTTATTGACTATTTAATAACTTCCTAGGCCGAAGTCCTCCACGAAGCCAGCAGAAGTGGTCTTCATCCAGGCGGCATCATCATGTCTTGAAGATGGAGCCGCTCCACACCAGATGGATGAAGATAGAAGATGCTGCCTGGATGAAGACTTCTGCCCGTCTGGAGGACCACTTCTGCCCGTCTGGAGGACTACTTCTGCCGGCTTCGTGGAGGACTTCGGCCCGGATGGGTGAAGACTTCTCAAGGTAGGGTGATCTTCAATGGGTTAGTGTTAGGTTTTTTTAAGGGGGGATTGGGTGGGTTTTAGAGTAGGGTTGGTTGTGTGGGTGGTGGGTTTTAATGTTGTGGCGGTTGTATTTTTTATTTACAGGTAAAAGAGCTGATTAGTTTGGGCCAATGCCCCGCAAAAGGCTCCTTTAAGGGCTATTTGTAATTTAGTGTAGGGTAGGGCTTTTTTATTTGGGGGGGGCTTTTTTATTTTGTTAGGGGGACTAGATTAGGTGTAATTAGTTTAAAAATCTTGTAATTATTTTATTATTTTCTGTAATTTAGTTTTTTTTGTACTTTAGATAATTTTTTTTTAATTGTATTTAATTGTATTCAGTTTAGGGAATTAATTTAATTATAGTGTAGTGTTAGGTGTAATTGTAACTTAGGTTAGGTTTTATTTTACAGGTAAATTTGTCTTTATTTTAACTAGGAAGTTATTAAATAGTTAATAACTATTTAATAACTATTCTACCTACTTAAAATAAATACAAATTTGCCTGTAAAATAAAAATAAACCCTAAGCTAGCTACAATGTAACTATTAGTTATATTGTAGCTAGCTTAGGGTTTATTTTATAGGTAAGTATTTAGTTTTAAATAGGAATTATTTAGTTAATGATAGGAATATTTAATTAGATTTATTTAAATTATATTTAAGTTAGGGGGTGTTAGGGTTAGGGTTAGACTTAGGTTTAGTGGTTAATAAATTTAATATAGTGTTGGCGACGTTGGGGGTGGCAGATTAGGGGTTAATAAATGTAGGTAGGTGGAGACGGTGTAGGGGGGGGGGCAGATTAGGGGTTAATAAATATAATGTAGGTGTCGGCGGTGTAGGGGATGGAAGATTAGGGGTTAATAAGTATAATGTAGGTGGCGGTGGGCTCTGGGAGCGGCGATTTAGGGGTTAATAATTGTATTTAGTTGTGGTGGGGTCCGGGAGCGGTGGTTTAGGGGTTAAACACTTTATTTAATTTCGGCGGGGTCCGGGAGTGGCGGTTTAGGGGTTAAACACTTTATTTAGTTGCAGCTGGGTCCGGGAGCGACAGTTTAGGGGTTAATACATTTATTAGAGTTGCGGAGGGGTCCGGGAGCGGAGGTATAGGGGGTAAACAGTATAGTATAGTGTGGGTGTTTAGTGACAGGGTACCAAGAAAGCTGTAAAAAAAGCTGAAGAGCAGCGAGATCAATGACTGTTAGTTAACAACCGTCCGCTGCTCATCTCACCGTACTTGGTGCATGACTTTTTGACAGCTTTTCTGATAATTTTGGAGAACATATTCAGGTCTGTGGCAGCGATGTTAGGTGATCTTAGGCGAGCGTATTGATGCCGGCGAATGCAAGAAAGTCGACTCTTTGATAAATAGATGCCTATGTCTTTAACTATTTTAGCTAGAAGAGCTTTGTCGCTTAAATCTTGGAAGGCTGACGACTTTTAAGTCCAGATTGCTATCTCTTTCTTTCCAAGGTAATAAGTTATTTGGTTCTCAGTTGGATTCGATTTTTTCAACTGTCACTGGGGGAAAGTTTTTTTTTTGCCTCAGGATAAAAGACCTAAGGGTAAATCTAAAGCTTCTAAACGTTTTCGTTCCTTTCAACAAAATAAGGAACAGAAACCTAATCCCTCCCCCAAGGAATCTGTTTCCAATTGGAAATCTTCTTCAAATTGGAATAAATCCAAGCCATTTAAGAAACCAAAGCCAGCCACCAAGTCCGCATAAAGGTGCGGCCCTCATTCCAGCTCAGCTGGTAGGGGGCAGATTAAGATTTTTCAAGGATGTTTGGACAAATTCTGTCCAAAATCAATGGATTCTGAGTATTGTCTCTCAGGGGTACCAAATAGGATTCAGAGTAAGACCTCCTGTGAGAAGCTCAGGCTTTCCTGATGTCTGTTTCAGACCTTGAGTTTTCAGGGGTAATCATGCCAGTTCCGTTTAAGGAACAGGGTCTGGGGTTTTATTCAAATCTATTCATTGTCCCAAAGAAAGAAAATTCATTCAGACCAGTTCTGGATCTGAAAATTTTGAATCGTTTTGTAAGAGTACCAACTTTCAAAATGGTGACTATAAGGACTATTCTGCCTTTTGTTCAGCAAGGGCATTATATGTCCACAATAGACTTACAGGATGCATATCTTCATATTCCGATTCATCCAGATCATTATCAGTTTCTGAGATTCTCTTTTCTAGACAAGCATTACCAATTTCTCGCTCTTCCTTTTGGCCTAGCGACAGCTCCAAGAATCTTTTCAAAGGCTCTTGGTGCCCTACTCTCTGTAATCAGAGAGCGGGGTATTGCGGTGTTTCCTTATTGGACGATATCTTGGTACTAGCTCAGTCTTTACATTCTGCAGAATCTCACATGAATCAACTAGTGTTGTTTCTTCAAAAACATGGTTGGAGGATCAATTTACAAAAAGGTTCTTTGATTCCTCAGACAAGGGTCACCTTTTTAGGTTTCAAGATAGATTCAGTGTCCATGACTCTGTCTCTAACAGACAAGAGACGTTTAAAATTGGTTGCAGCCTTGCGGAACCTTCAGTCTCAGTCATTCCCTTCAGTAGCTTTGTGCATGGAAGTTTTAGGTCTCATGACTGCAGCATCGGACGCGATCCCCTTAGCTCGTTTTCATATGAGACCTCTCCAGCTTTGTATGCTGAACCAGTGGTGCAGGGATTATACAAAGATATAACAATTAATATCCTTAAATCCCAATGTTCGACTATCTCTGACTTGGTGGTTAGATCACCATCGTATAGTTCTAGGGGCCTCTTTTGTTTGTCCAACCTGGACTGTGATCACAACAGATGCAAGTCTTTCAGGTTGGGGAGCTGTTTGGGAATCTCTGACAGCACAAGGGGTTTGGAAACCTCAAGCGGCGAGATTACCAATCAATATTTTGGAACTCCGTGCATTTTCAGGGCTCTTCAGATTTGGCCTCTATTGAAGAGAGAACCGTTCATTTGTTTTCAGACAGACAATATCACAACTGTGGTATATGTCAATCATCAGGGTGGGACTCACAGTCCCCAAGCTATGAAAGAAGTATCCCGGTCCCGGATACTTGCTTGGGCAGAATCCAGCTCCTGTCTAATTTCTGAGGTTTATATCCCAGGTATAGACAATTGGAAGTGGATTATCTCAGCTGTCAGACTTTACATCCGTGAGAGTGGTCCCTCCATCCAGATGTGTTTTCTCAGGTTGTTCAGATGTGGGGTCTTCCAGAAATAGATCTGATGGCTTCCGATATAAACAAGAAACTTCCCAGGTACCTGTCCAGGTCCAGGGATCCTCAGGCGGAAGCAGTGGATGCATTGACACTTCCTTGGTGTTATCAACCTGCTTATATTTTCCCGCCTTTAGTTCTTCTTCCAAGAGTGATCTCCAAAATCATCATGGAGCAATTGTTTGTGCTGCTAGTGGCTCCAGCATGGCCTCACAGGTTTTGGTATGTGGATCTTGTTCGGATGTCCAGTTGCCAACCTTGGCCACTTCCATTAAGGCCGGACCTTCTGTCTCAAGGTCGGTTATTCCATAAGGATCTCAAATCATTAAATTTGAAGGTATGGAAATTGAACGCTTACTGCTTAGTCATAGAGGTTTCTCTGACTCTGTGATTAATACTATGTTGCAGGCTCGTAAATCTGTTTCTAGAAAGATTTATTATCGAGTTTGGAAGACTTACATTTCATGGTGTTCCTCTCATAAATTCTTTTGGCATTCCTTTAGAATTCCTAGAATTTTACAGTTTCTTCAGGATGTTTTGTATAAGGGTTTATCTGCAAGTTCCTTGTAGAATCAAATCTCTGCTCTTTCTGTTTTATTTCACAGAAAGATTCCTAAGCTTCCTGATATTCACTGTTTTGTTCAGGCTTTGGTTTGTATCAAGCATGTCATTAAATCAATCTCTCCTCTTTGGAGTCTTAATTTGGTTTTGAAGACTTTACAGTCTCCTCCATTTGAGCCTATGCATTTTTTGAACATTAAAACACTTTCTTGGAAAAAGTTGTTTCTTTTGGCCATCTCTTCTGCTAGAAGAGTTTCTGAATTATCTGCTCTCTCTTGTGAATCTCCTTTTCTGATTTTTCATCAGGATAAGGCAGTTTTGCAGACTTCATTTAAATTCTTATCTAAGGTTGTGAATTCTAACAACATTAATAGAGATATTGCTGTCTCTTCCTTGTGTCCTAATCCTAAGAATTCTTTGGAGAGATCTTGACATTCTTTGGATGTGGTGAGAGCTCTGAAATATTATGTTGAAGCTACTAAAGATTTCAGGAAGACTTCTAGTCCATTTGTTATCTTATCTGGTTCTAGAAAAGGTCAGAAGGATTCTGCGGTTTCCTTGGCATCGTGGTTAAAGCTTTTAATTCATCAAGCTTATTTGGAGTCGGGTCAAGCCCAGCCTCAGAGAATTACAGCTCATTCTACTAGATCAGTCTCCACTTCGTGGGCTTTTAGGAATGAAGCTTCAGTTGATCAGATTTGCAAAGCAGCAACTTGGTCTTCTTTGCATACATTTACTAAATTCTACCGTTTTGATGTATTTGCTTCCTCTGAAGCAATTTTTGGTAGAAAAGTTCTTCAGGCAGCTGTTTCAGTTTGATTCTTCTGCTTATGTTTTAAGTTTTTTCCTTTCATTTTTGAGAATAAACTTATATTTTGAGTTGTGGATTATTTTCTTCAGTGGAAAATGGCTGTTTTTATTTTATCCCTCCCTCTCTAGTGACTCATGCGTGGAGTTCCACATCTTGGGTATTGCTATCCCATACGTCACTAGCTCATGGACTCTTGCCAATTTCATGAAAGAAAACATAATTTATTTAAGAACTTACCTGAAAAATTAATTTGTTTCATATTGGCAAGAGTCCCTTTTTATGGTGGTTATGATTTTTTTGTATAAAGCACAATTATTTTCAAATTCCTTTGTTGATGCCTTTTACTCCTTTCTTTATCACCCCACTACTTGGCTATTCATTAAACTGAATTGTGGGTGTGGTGAGGGGTGTATTTATAGGCATTTTGAGGTTTGGGAAACTTTGCCCCTCCTGGTAGGATTTTATATTCCATACGTCACTAGCTCATGGACTCTTGCCAAAGAAATTACTTTATCAGGTAAGTTCTTACATAAATTATGTTTTTATTAAAAAATAAAGATGGCAGAATCTTTTTTTCATTAAAATTACTGCACTAGGAAGTATTTTGTTGGTGGGAGTGGGCTGTTAGAAAAAAAACATTGTGGTCTATGGGGACTGTATGTTTCCTATAAATATATATGTATATGCTTATATACATAATTATTTATGTGTTAATATGTGTATATGCACATATTAACACATAAATATATATGTATATAATTATACAGGGAGTGCAGAATTATTAGGCAAATGAGTATTTTGACCACATCATCCTCTTTATGCATGTTGTCTTACTCCAAGCTGTATAGGCTCGAAAGCCTACTACCAATTAAGCATATTAGGTGATGTGCATCTCTGTAATGAGAAGGGGTGTGGTCTAATGACATCAACACCCTATATCAGGTGTGCATAATTATTAGGCAACTTCCTTTCCTTTGGCAAAATGGGTCAAAAGAAGGACTTGACAGGCTCAGAAAAGTCAAAAATAGTGAGATATCTTGCAGAGGGATGCAGCACTCTTAAAATTGCAAAGCTTCTGAAGCGTGATCATCGAACAATCAAGCGTTTCATTCAAAATAGTCAACAGGGTCGCAAGAAGCGTGTGGAAAAACCAAGGCGCAAAATAACTGCCCATGAACTGAGAAAAGTCAAGCGTGCAGCTGCCAAGATGCCACTTGCCACCAGTTTGGCCATATTTCAGAGCTGCAACATCACTGGAGTGCCCAAAAGCACAAGGTGTGCAATACTCAGAGACATGGCCAAGGTAAGAAAGGCTGAAAGACGACCACCACTGAACAAGACACACAAGCTGAAACGTCAAGACTGGGCCAAGAAATATCTCAAGACTGATTTTTCTAAGGTTTTATGGACTGATGAAATGAGAGTGAGTGTTGATGGGCCAGATGGATGGGCCCGTGGCTGGATTGGTAAAGGGCAGAGAGCTCCAGTCCGACTCAGACGCCAGCAAGGTGGAGGTGGAGTACTGGTTTGGGCTGGTATCATCAAAGATGAGCTTGTGGGGCCTTTTCGGGTTGAGGATGGAGTCAAGCTCAACTCCCAGTCCTACTGCCAGTTCTGGAAGACACCTTCTTCAAGCAGTGGTACAGGAAGAAGTCTGCATCCTTCAAGAAAAAACATAATTTTCATGCAGGACAATGCTCCATCACACGCGTCCAAGTACTCCACAGCGTGGCTGGCAAGAAAGGGTATAAAAGAAGAAAATCTAATGACATGGCCTCCTTGTTCACCTGATCTGAACCCCATTGAGAACCTGTGGTCCATCACCAAATGTGAGATTTACAAGGAGGGAAAACAGTATACCTCTCTGAACAGTGTCTGGGAGGCTGTGGTTGCTGCTGCACGCAATGCTGATGGTGAACAGATCAAAACACTGACAGAATCCATAGATGGCAGGCTTTTGAGTGTCCTTGCAAAGAAAGGTGGCTATATTGGTCACTGATTTGTTTTTGTTTTGTTTTTGAATGTCAGAAATGTATATTTGTGAATGTTGAGATGTTATATTGGTTTCACTGGTAAAAATAAATAATTGAAATGGGTATATATTTGTTTTTTGTTAAGTTGCCTAATAATTATGCACAGTAATAGTCACCTGCACACACAGATATCCCCCTAAAATAGCTATAACTAAAAACAAACTAAAAACTACTTCCAAAAATATTCAGCTTTGATATTAATGAGTTTTTTGGGTTCATTGAGAACATGGTTGTTGTTCAATAATAAAATTAATCCTCAAAAATACAACTTGCCTAATAATTCTGCACTCCCTGTATATATTTTAACATCCTGCCATCGCTGAACTACTTACCCCCTTCGCTGTGCTGAAGTTCTGATGAGCCTATGAAAACGCTCTCTTGTGAGCGCAATGCTTCCCAACAATGCTAACACAAGGTTGCGTTCACATTGCTGGCAACTTGTAATACCAGCGCACTTAAGCTTGCGCTGGTATTACAAAGTGCAGCACAAATATCACTTTTATGAAAGTGATATTTAGTGCTCCATTTTTAATCTGGACCTTAGTGTTTAGTGTCTTTTTACATTTAATACTCATAATAAATACACATTAAATACACATTATTGATTATTCAGATTTCAAAGACTAGGCTGTTCATACACAATGTATAGAATAACGTAAAGAACTAAACCCATAGCAAGATTATCACAAAAATACACATTGCCTACACTGATTTTTTAATATTAAGTAAAATAAATGGTAACCTGCAATATGTCCTACTTAAAGTAATGGTAAATAATACATTTGTAAATATATATTATCTAACTGAAACTGCTAACTTTTTTATTTATTTTTAATTTTACCCAAACACTCAAAAATCTAATGTGTTACTTATGCCGTCTTTATTTGAACCCTCCGCCCTGAGTAGTGATGTAGACAGTGGTCTCACCTGCTCCCTACGTCAACAGCAATTAGACAGTGTATGTAATAGGCATGTGTACGGGCTCATCAGTCACTACAAAGTAAACAATAAATCACGAGACACATTGTTTACCTCTAGAGTGGCGAGCTGCAGAGCCATTGTTTAGATATACTGTATATAGAAAACGTGATTCCCCTGCAGTAACGCACAGGAAGATAATGTGCATGTGTAATACAAGTCAGAGGATGGTCAGGAGATAAGAGCATATGCACAACTCTGAAGCATAGCCGTATGGCTAGAGCGCTAATTGGAGAAGAAGTGGAAATATCACCTCATGAAAAAAAAAATAGTTTTGAAGGGGGCGGCCAGAAGGGGGTATAGTTATATCATTACTATAGAAAAAAATAATGTTATAGCTGATCTGCAATAGTAGTTGATGAATGAAGGTACATATAAAATATTCCATCAGGATGATTTGAGTAACAGTAAAATTTACTATCACTTTAATTATTATTGCTTTTCCAATAATTTGTTTTTCATCATTCATTTATAATCATCATCATGCTGAACATTTTTTATTTGACAGGATTGCTGATATAAATGCTCACCCAGAGACTAAACATTTTAAATTAGTTTTAATACAATTTAATCTCATACAGGGACAAATATGTCAAAAATGGCAAAAAAGTTAAAGCGGTTTATGGTGTATTTGTTATGCATTTTTAAAATCCTAAGCCCCAATGCCATTAAAACTAATTCAGATTTTAAAAAATGCGTTGTTGTTTTTGAAGTTATATTTGGCTAATTTATTCAAACTGCATGTTCTTCAACCCATCTATCTATCTATCTATCTATCTATCTATCTATCTATCTATCTATATCTATCATCGGTCTGTCTATATGTACTGTATATGATGCTCTACACTAAACACTATTATCTATCTATCTATCTATCTATCTATCTATCTATCTATCTATCATCTATCTATCTATCTATATCTATCATCGGTCTGTCTATATGTACTGTATATGATGCTCTACACTAAACAATTTTATCTATCTATCTATCTATCATCTATCTATCTATCTATTGGTCTGTCTATTTATCTATCTATCTGTTGGTCTGTCTGTCTCTCTGTCTATCTATCTATCTAACTATCTATCTATCAATCTATCTATCGATCTATCTATATGCCATTACTGTATGTTTATCATATCTCTCAGTGAATTAATGAATTATTATCTATGCATTTATAAGGACCTACATAAATATAAGTATAGTGTGTTACCAATTATTAAGGAAAAGGCAAAACATATAATTTCATTCAATGTTTTAATAAGATTTGCATATGAAACAAGTTACAACAAATCCTGTTATATCATTTATAGTTTATGTAGAAAACCTGGTTGTAACAAGGACATATTTTCTTGAGTGTATCTGGCAACATAAGCTGTGTCTAATAGATGATTTTCTGCTCACATTGCCATCATTAAAAATTTGAAAACAATTATTTAGACATTCCTGCTGTGCTTTTTTCTTATTATCAAGGCCATAATGGAAGAATTCAGCTTTGTCAGATCTGAAGGCATTAATCTAGAGATTAGCGATTCTAATAGGTGGAAAACTGCACCAGATGTGGAATGAGCCCACACACAGGAGCTGAGAAAAAAGATATTTTGTGTAATAAACAGTCATCTAGTGCCATTCTATCTATCTATCTATCTATCTATCATCTATCTATCTATCTATCTATCTATCTAACTATTGGGTACTTATAGAGTGCAAACTAATCACCCGTGAGGGTCTCAAGGCGCTAAGGGAAACCGGATAGGAGGAGGGGGGAGGGGATGGGCGTTCAGTCAAAGAGCCAGGTTTTGAGGTCCTTTCTGAACTTTGTAAGGGAGGTGGATTGTCTGAGGTGCAGCAGGAGGGTGTTCCATGTCTTTGCTGCCATGTGGGAGAAGGATCTTCTGCCCGCTGTGTATTTGCTGATGCGGGGGAAGACTGCAAGTGCTTGGTTGGCCGATGATTAGCTGGGTGTTGTCGGCATAGGAGAGGATGTTGAGGTCATGGCGTTGGACGATGGTGGCAAGAGAGGCCATGTAGATGTTGAAGAGGGTGGGGCTCAGCGAAGAGCCTTGCGGTACACCACAGTTGAATGGTGTGGGTTTGGAGGAGAAGGGCAGGAGTCTGACTTTCTGGGTCCTGCCCATGAGGAAGGAGGTGATCCATTCCAGGGCTTTGCTGAGGATACTGGCATTGTGTAGGCGGGTGCAGAGGGTGTTGTGGTCGACAGTGTTGAAAGCTGCTGAGAGGTCTAGGAGGATGAGGGCGGCGGTTTCTCCTTGGTCGAGCATGGTGCAGATGTCGTTTGTGGTGGCAAGGAGGGCAGTCTCTGTGCTGTAGTTGCTTCTGAAACCAGATTAGGAGTGGTCCAGGGTGTGGTTGGCCTCAATGTGGTCAATGAGTTGCAAGTTGATGGACTTCTCTATGATTTTGGCTGGGAAGGGGAGTAGTGAGATGGGGTAGTAGTTATTTGGGTCCGTGGGGTCTGCCGAGGGTTTCTTCAGCAGGGGTTTCAGTTCCACGTGCTTCCAGACATACAGGAAGGTGCCAGTTTTGATGGAGCAGTTGATGGTGTGGCAGAGTTCAGTGGCGATGGTGTCGCTTGCTTTGTTGAATATGTGATGGTGCATGGGTCCGGGGGTGCACCGGAGTGGATGGATTTCATGATTTTGAGGGTGTCCTCTGTGGTGAGGGGGCACCAGATAGTCCGTGTGGGGGTGCAAATTTGGGAGGGTATCATTGGATGTAGGGAAGTGGGTGGTGGAGGTTGAGTTATGAGACATGAAACTGTCACAGATGTCAAGGATCTTGCAGTGGAAGTGTGCAGCGAGGGTATTGCAGAGGTCCTGGGAGGGTGGGATGTTGATGGTGTCGCTGCTGGGTTTAGAGAATTCCTTGATGACTAAGAACCACTCCTTGCTGTTGTGTGCGTTAGAGTTGATTCTGTCTTGGATTACTGTTTTTTTGGGGGGTTTTATGAGGTGGTGGTCGGTGGTGATTGCTTCCTTAAAGGTAGCTTTTTCCAGAAGGGTCTTGCTGGATCTCCAGGTTCTTTCCAATCATCTGCGGTGGCGTTTGGAGTCCTGGAGGGCCGGGGTGAACCAGCTTGCCTTGTTGATGGTTTGGAGGCTGGACCGTTTTTTGAGGGGGAAGAGGGTGTTGGAGTAGTCTGTAATCCAGCGGTGGAGGTTGTGGACGGAGGATTTGATGTTTGTGGAGGTAGGTGGGGAGGATTTGTTTAGGGTGCGGTGTAATTGGTCTTGGGTGATGTTGTTCCAGTTTCTGTGGGGCGGTTGGTACTGTCGGAGGTGGGTGGTGGGTTTGTTGAAGGAGAAATGTATGCAGTGGTGGTCAGTCCAGAAGAGTTTGGTGATGCGATTGACTGAGATATGGTTGCCTAAGGAGAAGATCGGGTTGAGGGTGTGGCCGGCTGCGTGGGTTCGGTAGTATACGAATTGCTTTAGTCCGATGGTTCCGAGGGTCAGATATATTTTCCTTATTTATTTTGCCTCCTTTTCATGTAATTTAGCTCTGGAAGTTGGTCATCACTTCACCCAGACTGGTCACTCCATCCTTAACCTCAGGATTAAAGTTCTTAAAGGGAATTTCAAAGACTCTCATGAACGAAAGACGTTTGAGATGAAAATGATCACACATATCAACACTAGAAATGAAGGACTTAATGTAGACTCTGGCTTTCTCACACACTACCATAACTTTCTATAATCTCTCATCTTATTGTCCTATATTGGTTTATTTTTCCTTTTGTTTTTCCTCTCATCTTGCCTATTTACTCTCCTCTTTTTATTTACTCTTTCTGGCTATTCTCAGCTATTTTCTCCTTCAGACACATCCTCCGCTTTCGCTTTTTATGACACCCCTCTCACCCCCCTCCCTCCCTTCCATTTGTTGTTTGTGATGTGTATCTATATCAGATTGATCAGTATTGCTTCAGACCTGAGGAAGAGAGGAAAACTCTCAAAAGCTTCAAAAGCTTGTCTTTGAAAGATTATGTTAGTTGTTAGTCCAATAAAAAAGGTATCACTGCACACTGCAATACTTTGTTATTTGAGTATCTTATCTACTGGACTAACACGGCCAATCAAATCTTCACTATATATATATATATATATATATATATATATATATATATATATATATATATATATATATATATATATATATATATATATATACACAAATACATCTTTAGCAATGTATCTGTATTTATCTCAATTTAAAGTCCATTTGTGACTTTTTTTCAAACACCTGAGATCTCATATCTAATCCCTTATAACTTTTGTGTGCAATATTTTATTTTTTTAAAATAATTTTTATTAAACTGTGTTACTATGAGTGTAACTGTACTTTGTAATGTATTTTTGAAGTGCTTTGTGCAACTTTTTTGTTTCGGAAAACAGTTAACCACAGCTCTGAGATCGCAATTGCTCTCAACTTGTAATACAAGCGCAATGTAAAGGGGCTGCAAACAATTGCGATAACGCTAGCTTAATCATTTTGCGCCTCACCTGTAATCTAGCCCATTGTGTTTGTGCCTTAATTGCATCTACAAGGTTAAAACTCAAATACTTATGTTTCCCCTTAATTCAAGTAGCAAATACAAAGCAGAGATTTATTAAAGTTGACTTTACAAGATATGCATCATTGATTTTTTAACTACCTTAGATGCCATTATCACACAATAATGAGATTTGTAAAACAATTTAGATTCCAGTAATCCCCACCGATTTCCTGTATACTTTTTAATGGTTTCTACTGCTACTGCTGCAGCTAAAAATTTATCTAAGATGACTTATGCCAAAGGCTTCCTTCTTTAATAGCTGGTCACATACATAAAGTTGTGACAGTACTCTTATTTCATTTTTAGTAACACAAGCAACCAAACAAATAGGCAAAAATAACACAGTATTGCAGAACACGATACACACTTTTACTGGTTTAATGTTCTGTATTAAATTAAATTAAAAAACATCTTAAGTGAGACAGAGACACAGTTACTCCTTGATTAAATTTTGCCATTTGATAGTTACCAGCATGATAATGCCTGCACTTTTTTTTACTATTGGTATTGTAAAAATTGTCTCCATATTTTAGAAGTCCAAGTCCTGTTTGGCTGAACAGGTTATTTAACGCGCGACTGCAAATGGGCGAAATTGTCAGTTTGCGAGCGTGCGATAAATTAGCACTCCACTTGTACTCTAGCCCATAATTGGTTTTGTACATTGGCAGAACACACCAAAATTCTCCCAGCCATATTGAATGACATTAGGAAGAAATGTCACAAAACAAACACTACCTGCTCAGTCAATTAAAGTTAAAATATTAAAGGGACTTTAAAGGGACATGAAACCCACATTTTTTCTTTCATGAATCAGATAGAGAATACACTTTTTTAAAAAGTTTCCAATTTACTTCTTTAATCAAATTTGCTTCTTTTCATGTTATTCTTTGTTGAAGAGATATCTAGATAGGTAGCATGCTCATGTCTAGAGTACTACATGACAGGAAACAGTGCTGCCATCTAGTGCTCTTGCTAATGTATAACATTGTTGCAAAACTGCTGCCATATAATGCTGCAGACACATCCATGCTCCTGAATTTGCCTTCCTGTTTTTTTAACAAAGGATAACAAGAAAATGATTACAATTTTATAATAGAATAAAATGGAAAGTTGTTTAAAATTGTATGTTCTATCTGAATCATGAAAGAAACAATTTGAGTTTTATTTCCCTATAAACACTAACTAAAATTTATAAACATGGTACTAAGGGTATTTCCTACACCCCCCCTCCTCTAGGCATGGGTGCCGCCATGTTGAAATCTTCTATTCAGCAGCAACTCTCCTTCAGATACTTACAGTGTAACTTAGGTTCCATAATGGCAGCACCCATGATTAGAGGGAGGTGCATGAAATGTATTTAGGGCTAGATTGCGAGTGGAGCGGTAAATACCTCTCCAACTCGAATGCTAACTGCACTCAACTACCACTATTTATACCTACTAGATGCATGTATTTACAATTGTACATATCACCTATACAAACACACTCAGTATCACAATACTGCAACCTCATGGTAAAAAAATAACAGTTATACAGCAAAATTGCATAAATTATAAATATTTACAACTGAACCCTAGAATTAACTCAAGAAGTATTACAAAATTGATACCTTGATAGTCATTTATCACAAAATTATTTGTCAAAGAAGATTTAGTAATACAACAACCATAAAAATATTTAAAAATATTATAAAAATAGAGATCAGTCAAGATCCCTATTAAGGCCCCTGAGATTAAGGGTACCCAATTTGAAAATCCAAAAGGCCTTACACCTCTTTAAAAGAGATTCTCTATCACTCCCCCCTTGGTCTTTCGACCCATTCAATGACCTGGAACCTTAATTGGGATGTTTGGTGCCCTGCTTTAATAAAGTGGTCATCTAAATCTCTCCTCCTAATATTAGATTTATGTTGATTCATACATTCCCTAACCTTCCTAGTTGATTCACCTATGTAAACTAGAACACATGGACATTTAATCAAATAAATGACAAAATCAGAGTTGCATGTATAATATCCATTAATATCAAACTTAGTCTCAGTATGCGGGTGTACAAAACTTGGCCCTTTAATCATGTTGCTGCAACTAAAGCCTCCCCAACATGGATGGCAACCCTTCTTCTTATTTGTAATATAAACCAATCCGATCAATTTTTGTACCAACATCAGTTCTAATCAGAGAGGGCCTTAAAGAAGGGGCTCTGCTGTAGGCGGGCATAGGGAAATTTTAAATTTTGTCACTAGAGAGGTCGCCGTCAGAACCTTAGAATCCATGGTATTCCCAAATCTATATCTTCACCTAACCTACCACAATATGTTCAGAACATGTGCTGCTTTCTATTAGATGCAGAAGCTGACACTACCATATTACTGGACAGGGTCCACAGAACATTGAGGCCAAAACAACTGGAATCTACACCACCAAGGGACGTTATACTACGATGTCACTATTACCAAGCCAAGGACAAAATCCTGACGGCAGCTAGGAAAAAGTCCCCAGTTCAAATAGAAGGCTCAACTCTACAGATGTATGCAGACCTCAGCCCCCTTGCGCTGCAAAAATGCAAAGAAGTGGATTTTCTTACAGCTCACTTGAGAAGACTTGGAATCCCTTTATCACTTAAAGTAAGCAATGACAATAAAGAAGCCATATACAAAGATCCAGAAGACCTTGAGAGATTTTGCTCCCAACTAAACATTACACGCCCAACTTTACCTCAACCGGAAGATGAGATCCCCGAATCACTTACACACAATACCACCCAACCTAAACCTCAGCGTCAAAGCTGGATCATGGTTTCCAAAAAAAGGAAAATTTCAGTCCCTACCTAGAAACCCCTGGACTCTTGCAGCAAGAATCCACCTTTAAACACTTTTCTCTTCACCTTACTGGATATAGAACAATTGCAACAGGTCTACCCTGGAATTAACTCTGGCAAAACTCTATGACATTATGATCCTAACTCAGCCCATGTAGCAGCAAAGTCTGCTTTCTCCCCTCCACCCTTATACCCCTTTAGAGGTACTCATTCAGTGCTACAATCCACCCCCAAAAGACCAACTTTCTCCTCCTATTCCCATAAAACCCCTCCCTTAAGAGGATGATTAATCAAGAATCTCCCTACCTAATGTCCGTTCTTCTTCATTTTATCATTCACAGAATGCCCCTAAGCCCAAGGAGTAGTAGTGGTTTTAACTACTACAGACCCCCCATACCAATATTCTATAACCTCTAGAAGGTATAAATATTTGTTTTATTTGCCCTGTTTGGAATTTGATTGTGATTTAATTATATTATTTACTGTTTGCTCACTTCTCACTGTTTTTTTGCTCACCTCAGTTACCTCATCTATACAGATGAAATATATGTGCTGTAATGTCTTGGACATGCTGTCGCTCTTTCCCCGTTCTTTGTCTCTATACCTATATCATGGTAAGACACCATACTCATACATATACTGTACATAGTCTACTCTAGACATAAACATTCCACATGGCGAATAGACCATTGCACATAATTTCTCAAAACACAAAGGGCCTTAACTCACCTACCAAGCGGTTCATTACCCTAAAATGGTTCTCAAAACAGAAGGGTTCAATCATTTTTGTCCAGGAGACCCATTTCTCCAGACCTAACAAACCAAAATTTTCCTCCAGGGAATTCTCAATAGGCTACTTTAACTCTAGCGACATAAAAAAGAACGGAGTGGGAGTTCTTATTCACCATCACCTACCTTTCCAACTGTTATCCACCAGATCAGATACAGATGGTAGAATACTAATAGTGATAGGATTACTGTTTAGCAGACCTATTACTCTGGTAAATGTGTATGCCCCTAATTCAAATAGAACAACCTTCTTCAGGCGCTTACTTTCTTTGGTGCTAGAGACATGAAAAGGAACATTAATACTGGGTGGAGACCTAAATATCACTGTAGATCCCAGATTTGATTCCTCATCCATAAACCTGAGATTCTCTTCTTGACCTCCCAACTCAGTTTATAATTGCTTTAGGCACTTGAGATTAATCAACTATTGGAGAATCCAACATCCCAAACAACGTGACTACACATTTCATGTATTCTAGGATAGATTACCTATATATTGACCAATCCAGCCTTTCACTTCTCACTGATTCAGACATAAAACCAACAGTTTGGGCCGATCATTCCATGATCTCAATCGAGATGGAGTGGACAGATTCCGCAATCACACCCTTCATTTGGAAGCTAGATGAATACCTACTTCATCAACCCCCCACTTTACAGACGCTGACAAAATCCATTAAAGAATACTTTCAGCATAATAAAATACCTGACTCTTCACAACTCTCAATATGGGAAGCTCATAAGGCGGTCCTTCATGGGGAATGTATCAAGTTGAAAGCTCACCTAAAAAAACATATAACGCCAAAGCGAATGCAATGACTTCCCGACTAAGACAGCTAGAACTAGATCATAAAAACGCTCCAAAAAATGCTAAACTCTTGGCCTTACTCACAACCATGTGAACGGAACTTAACTCCATCCTCACTAAGGACGCACAAAGAAAAGCCCTATTGCTAAAGAAAACCTTCTTTTATGACAGTAACAAGATAGGTCCTCTCCTGACGAGAGCACTAAAAGCTAGTTTTTCTCTCACACAAATACACAGACTTAAAAAACAGGACGGCACTTACATTTATGATAGCAAGGAAATAGCTAACCATTTTAGGGATTTCTACAAACAGATATACAACTTAAAAACTTCCCCTAACCGTACTGAAGAAATGCACCAATACCTAAAGGCAGCAAGCTTAAACAAAATATCCTCAATGCAGGCTAATGAATTTGATAAACCGATAACCTTAACTGAAATACACACAACAATGTTGAAACTCCCGTTAGGTAAAAGTCCCGGCCCAGACGGTTTTACCAATGCCTACTACAAAACTTTCAAAGACCTTATAGCCCCTCACCTCTTAAATCTGTTCCAGTCTATAGACAGCATTTCAGAATTTTCTACTGATATGCTATCAGCACACATCACTGTAATTTTAAAACCCAATAAACCACAGGAAGACCCTAGCAGTTATAGGCCAATTTCACTGTTGAACACAGACATTAAAATTTTCGGTAAGATACTATCAAAACGCATCAATACTGTCCTAAATGAAATTATCAACACAGACCAAATGGACTTTGTCCCACGTCGAGAGGCTAGGGACAACACACTTAGAGCTTTGACGCTAAGAGCGTTTGCCAAACATAACAATATTAAATCAGTACTAATCACAAGCGATGCTGAAAAAGCATTTGATAGAACAAATTGACAGTTTCTAGACACCACTTTAAAATCATTCAGATTCAGGCCTACAATTATCAATCGTTTTCTTAGCCTTTATTCCCAACTAAGTGCTAGGGTCAAAGCCAACGGCATGTTATCAAATCCCTTTCCTATCCAAAATGGTACCCGTCAAGGCTGCCCACTATCTCCCATCCTATTTATCTTAATTATGGAGGTCTTAGCCTCCCATATGCTTATAAACAAAAACATTAAAGGCATCCCACTTGGACCCCATGATTTTATAGCAATGTATGCCAACTACGTCTTGTTTTCAGTATCCTCCCCCTCCACATCCATTCCGGCAGTTAAGATAGAGCTAGACAAATTTGGCCAATATTCCAACTTCCTAGTAAATAAATCAAAATCTGAAATCCTAAACATATCCCTCCCACTAGCTGAGTTCCGCTCCCTCTCGTCTATCTGCCCATTACACTTACAAACTGAATCTATTAAGTATTTAGGGATCCACATATCCCCACTTCCTTCAACAGTTTTTGAGAAAAATTATACCACTTTTCTAAATAACACTCAAAGAGACCTCACAAACTGGACGAACAAACCCCTTTTCTGGTGGGCCCGGATTCAATCCATAAAAATTATAACCCTCCCCAGAATATATGTCCTTCAGGCTTTGCCTATCCATCTTCCTAATTGGTTCCTTAAATGCTTACTTGGTCACATTAACTCCTTTGTGTGGGGAAAATGCAAGCCCAGAATCAATAGAAACACCCTTTATAGGCCCACTGAAAAATGAGGACTAGGACTACCAAAACTTAAAGAGTATTATAATGCAGTGACACTCCAAAGAGTACTAGACTGGCATGGGGCGGGAGACTGCAAAGCATGAGTCTCCATAGACTCTCACATTCTTAAAGCTCCTTATGTACACACCCTATGCTGGGTATCCAGGGACCTTAGACCACCACAATGTCAACACCTAGACATCCATAAACATATTTTCAAAAATTGGGAAACTATTAAACTCTCCAAACCACATATAACAAGGAGCAGATCACCACTATTCCCTATAGTACTGAACACTGCGATGGTTGGAGGTCTAGACAGAGGGTTCAGGAGATTAACAGAATGTGGATACACTGTTCATTTGAGCAGGTTTATGGAGGGAGACTCTTGGACAGACACAAACTTGAACACATAGCAGATGGAAGATTTGCAGGCTGGTTAAAGCACGATCAAATACACCACTTAATTCATACATCTCCATATAAAGCAGAGCTACTAAGACCTTTGACACCTTTTGAAAATCTATGTGACTATAGTCCAAAACCCATTATCACTATCACATAAACTCCTATTGGAACACCTCAAAACACAACTGCCGCCCTATGCAATCAGGTGGAATGATGACTTAGGTATCCGTCTAGACCAGAAAGACTGGGATAGGATTTTTCAATATACTAAAAAGTCTTCAACATCCCCACAAATCCTTGAAATGAATTACAAAATCTTGCTTCGCTGGTACCTCACCCTGACCAGACTAAACACTATCTACCCAGGCACATCTCATAACTGCTGGAGGGGGTGCGGAGATCATAGCAGCTTATTACACATATGGTGGCACTGCACCAAAATTCACCCTCTATTGATGGTGGTGGAGCGCCACCTCCAATCACTTCTAGGGGGCAATTTTAAATTAAACCCGAGTATTGCTTTACTAAATAACCTTCCAAAACCTACCTGTAAAATCAAATCTCTCCTCCTCTAGATCGGACTTAATGGTACTAGATCTCTAATTGCCTGTTCATGGAAAACACCAGAAGCCCCAACAAAGTCCATGTGGTTGGAAAGAGTGTCAGAATTACTAGTATAAGAGGAATACGGATACCTCAAATGTAATAAGTTAGCTTTTTTTAGATGCAAATTTTTATTGGGAGGAATCACTTCAGTCATCGAGTGGCAGATTACAATCCTAACCCAACCCCCAGCCTCAACATATAGCCCCCTCCTTAATGACACAAATTCACTAGATATATTTGGGGTCTCCGCCTCAAGCTCTAATCCAAATCCCCCCCCTATCTTTCTCTCTCCCAAACTCCACCCCCCTACACCCTCTTATCTACCTCTACTGTATTGCCTATACCTCTTCATACACAGCAAGCCTACTAAGATCCAGATGGTATTGTCCCTTCTTTAAGGTTATAACCTGGCATGCCAAAAGACTTCCACCTAATGTAAAATTAATTGAACTTATGAAAGCTTGAAACCTCTCTTTCAGCAGAATTTTTTCTTTTTTTTTCTCCCCTTCTGGACATATTCAATAAAGGCCGTTAATCAGCTATACAAACTATTGTGAGCAATAGTTTTATTTTATTTGTTAAGTTTTTGGTTTAATTCTCATCCATACAATGTGACAAAGTGTATTAAAATTGTTATCAACTATACAAGTACATGTCTATTGTATATTATATTTTATAAACATAATAAAAAAAATTAAAAAATGCCAATATTTCCTAATAATGTCCATAACCTGTCTGCTCTTTTTGTTAAACTGTGTTACAAAAACCTCAATATAATAATCCTTATCAAGCACACTGGTAGCTCTGCCCTTATCTGTTTGCTTCAAAATAATATTTTAATTATTATGAAGAGATCTCAGTGCCAATCCATCTGATTTAGTAAAATTATCAAAATTTTTGCCCTGAAGATTCCTAGCTCTTTGTTGAAATTTAGCAACAGCATTAAGTACTAACATGGAGAAAGTATCAATACTATGATTAACCATATTTGGTACAAAATTGCTTTTGTTCCTCAATCCCAAACTTTTAATACTTAAACTTTTTATACTTGTAGGATAATACAGAAAAACTGTCCCATACTTTTTATTATCTGCTGAAAAAAAGGCTTTTCATTTTATAGTGCAGAAAAAATTAAATAAGTCCTGATGTAATTTAAAAAAAAATCACATTCTCTCTCAGGAAAAAGGATACCTCATCAGGGTTCTGCCTGTAACTGAATACATTTACCATTCATGAGGGCTGCATCTCGCTTTGGAGTGTGTCTGTCTCAGTTGAGAGTCCTGTCGGGAGTTCGGGCCTCATTTGTTCTCTTTCCCTACTATGGTAGTGCATCCTCCCTTCGAGCCGGCATCATTGTCCAAATCCCCCTGGGACTATTCTGATGTGGAGCCAGTGGAGGAAATAGATGAAATGGTTGTCCAGAGTGGCAGAGAAATGCCAGGGATAAAGTAATGTATAAATCAGGAGGTTATGGGAGCTATTCAGGGAGTCGTTACTCAAGCAACATGCAGCGTGTGGGAGGGCTTGTGACTTTATTTGGCCAAAAACCAGTGGTTAAGGAGTCCTGCATAAAGGTTAAATGCAAGCACTAAATATACAAAGCAATTGGGGTATGCCTTCCCAAAATCGCTATTACAATGTGTCCCCAAATGGAATGGAGTTGTCAATGAAACCACCAGGCTATATATGTAAGGTAATTCGGTACAGTATGTGTACAAGTACATATAATGACCCGCTATGAACTGTAGGCTCACAGTATGTCCAGAGAGAAGTTCAAAACCACTTAAAGGGGAACTGGCCAATCTAGGCAAACAAATCAATCCCACAAGTGGTAGTTCTCAATATATCAATGCGCAGTCCCGTATCAAATACAAACAAAGTACCTTATAGACAATGTCCTGGTGGACAGGCTGGAACATCCGTGTATATCTGCAGCCTGACTTTGCGGCGTCTTCGCAGCGTCTCCTATCGGACTCACGCTGCTCGGTTCCTAAAAACTCCCCCTGTAACTGTAGCCTGACCTACCTGCGTCTTCTCAGCATCTCCTCTCCAAACACACGCTGCTCGGCTCCTATGCTCCTCCCCCTGAGTCCGCTCTGTGTCTAATTCCCTTTGTCAGCTCTCATGGGGTAAATAGAAGAGTGCAATGTGATGGAGTCCCTTTGCTCCACGGATACAATAGAAAAAATAATGTTCCAATACTCCTTAAGAAAAAAGTGGTGCTAGTAGCCAGACCGGTTAAAAATAGAAAAAATCTTTATTTGTCATCCAATAAAAACGGCAAGGACTCTGGAGATAAAAGTGGTGAGAAAAGTTTGACCGGTTTCGTAATATGACTATGGTCCCAGTGACCGAAACAGGTCAAACTTTTCTCACCACTTTTATCCCCAGAGTCCTTGCCATTTTTATTGGATGACAAATAAAGATTTTTTTTCTATTTTTAACCGGTCTGGCTACTAGCACCGCTTTTTTTCTTAAGGGGTATTGGAACATTATTTTTTCTATTGTTTGGATGAGTGTTCAACTAGATAGACCCTTAAAAAAAATCTCTGGAACCTTTAGTCAAGGTAGTGCTTCTTGAAGCTTCTTCCTCACTATAGTTAACGCTAGTGTCCCTGTCACCTTTCTTCTTTATCACACCTTCCATATTATATAGGGTACAAACAACTCCAAAAAGTCTCCAAAGTAATATAATAGTGCAGTATAAGTCCAGCACACTTTTGGTGTTTGGTGTGCTGGACTTTATAATGCCCAGCAAATGCCCTTTTTTAAATTCCTTAAAAACATGCACTCATATGTCTTTGTTTTTAAAGCTCACATGTTGTTAATTGCGGATGTCACGTTATTACGTGTCATGTTATTACGATCACTATACACTATATTAAAAGGGATACAGGGGTCAATTTATCAAAACATCAACTGAAAATATGCTTGAATCCTGCGTCGTATTATTGCAAGATTGATCCGCCATAGTTATCAATGTGCCAAGATGCAAATGTTGAAATTTGTGACGTAAAATATGATCCCACAATCTCAATCTGACGCAGATCAATGCTTGCGTCCTTACAGATGTTTCGAATTCAGATTCGACTCTATTTGACCCTTTTCCCAATTTATCAAACATTTAACAGGTACGCTTTCGTCTATTCCGACACAGCGTACCTAGTTTTCAATCCGCCAGCCATAAGGTCGCGGATGCCATAGAACTCAATGGGAGTCTGAAAACATAGAAAGATAATGTTCGATGCTGCAAGAGAATGAAGCATATTACATAATAAAAGTAAATTAGAAACTCTTTTAAAATTGTATACCCTTTCTAAATCAAACAGTATTATTGCTCCACATTTGGTGCACTAGTAGATATAGGGATACAAATAAAAAATACATTACTACTTATGGTTTATGCTACACATTTATCTCTCATTACAAAGCAAGGGGACAATATTATTTCTACACATTTGTTGAAAATGTTTGCCCCAAACTTGTCCCACTAATGTATATAGAGATAAAAATGAAATACACAACAAAATATAGCTAACTTCCTTTTTATTTATTTGGAAAATCTATGTGCACCATGTTTAAGCCATGTAATACAAGTCCCACTCTCCACTTCGCACCAATTTTCATGCAACAATTTTTGCACCAATTATGACGCAAACTTCTAAACAACCCACACACTAGTGAATTTTTCAACAACTTTTGATTGGAATATGCATAATCCCATGATTTATGACATCAGTCAATCTGATTTAAATATACATTTTAAACTATCACTAACAAATCAAATTACTCGATACTTGTGTCATTGATCACTCATCAGAACTTGTAAGTGTCATTTGTTACATTGTGTATTATAATTTGAAAGTATATGTATGTGAGTTTATAATTAAAGATAAACATTGATGCTGAAATTAGGACACACAGTGTAATATTTTAGACAAGGATTTTAAAATTTGAATTGATGTTTGATTCAATATAATCTTAAGCTCCAAGGGATAGCCCACCTAACATTAAACTGTCATGATTCAGATAAAGCAGAAATTAAAATCACCTCTTTACTGTCATACTATTTTCAGTGTATTTCTTCCTTCTCTTAAATTTCATTTTCAGTAAGAAATGTCATCTTATATGCCAGCCCATTTTATAACACCTGTGAAGGGGTGGTTTTTAAAATTAGATTGCAATCAGGAGGGGTTACACAAGTACAGAGAGAAAACTGGCCCAGCTCTTAAAATATCCATTGATTGCAAATAAATACAAATGATACTCTGATTACATGTTACATTTGCAATTATTCGTGCTCAGAATAATAATAAATTTACACTATATAAATATAGTGGTATAAATAAACACAGAGATATGAAAGACAACATTGTTTAGAACAAAAAAAGGAATTTAGGGACATGTAAATATGTTTGCAAAAGATTTCTGACATAACACACACACACATATTATATACAAGTATGTGCAAAGCTATATGTACAAATTCTAGCATTAATAATCATTTATAAAAAAAACATGAGATAAAAGCACATCATGACTTCTAGAAATACAAATACACATTAATTTATGTGATATTATCATATAACAGATTTTTTGGTATAACAAATAAATATAAAAATAACTTTCTATGAGATATTGTTTGCTGAGGTATAAATTTATTTCTTGAACATTGACAGTTGAAAAATAAAAGATTAGCTTTAGAGAAATGTGCTTGTTCATGGACAGTAATGAAATGGTATAAATAAATTTGGGAAAAACCCGAATAACCGCGTCATCGATGACTTTTAGTTAACACCAGTCCTATGCTCTTCGCACCATACTTGAGGCGCATGTTATTGATGGGTTTTTGGATAAATAAGGGTATTGTATTCAGATCCGCGTCAGCGATGTCTGGCGAGCGTATTGACGCTAGCGAATGCACTGAGATTGACACTTTGATAAATTGAACACTAACATTCAGGCTCTTCTATATGTAATGGTAATTGCTAAACTCACAAAATCAACATAGTACTTGTCTTAATCCTACACATCTGATATTTGTAAAACAAAATCTGGGGGATTAAGAAGGCAGATAACTATTAGATGTTATTTTCGATGTGATACCAGTTTTGAGTTTTAGAAGTATTAAAATAATTTAAGATTGTGATATATGGAAGAACATCATGACAATACTGGACAAAGTATAGAAATGATTATCTACCAAAAAAGAACAAGATCGCAATTAACCCCTGAATAAGAAAAATTAAAGGGACACTAAACCCAAAATCTTTCTTTCATGATTCAGATAGAACATACAAATTTAAACAACATTACAATTTACTTCTATTATTTATTTTGCGTCATTTTTCAGATATTCTTATTTGAAAAAAAGCAATGCACATGGGTGAGCCAATCACATGAGGCTTCTATGTGTCGCAACCAATCAGCAGCTACTGAGCATATCTAGATATGCTTTTCAGCAAAGAATATCAAGAGAATAAAACAAATTAGATAATAGACGTAAATTAGAAAGATATTTAAAAATGCATTATATTTCTAAATCATGAAAGAAAAAATGTGGGTATCATGGGCCTTTAAAACTAATGAATGACACAAAATATAACACAATTCTCAAAACTATGAACACATACATTACCTTGTGTTTTTATTCTGCATTTTAATTCAACATTTTATGGGCCATAAAAATGAGTATTGTATAAAAGCACTGTATATCATTTATATTTATTGAACATAAAAATATCCCAATGTTTCCTGTATAATAGTTGTAGCTGGCATTTATAATAAACTTTTTCATACACATCATTAAAAATCCATCTCTGTCTTATTCATAATGCACTGTATGGAACTTCAAATAATTCATCATTCAAAATTAATTTTGTAGAAAGGTATAAAATGAAATGTATAATGTGTGTGATTAAATTGAATTCACTTTCTATCGTAGGAGTAATTATTAATAGCCAAGCAATATTTTCATTTCTCTATAACTCTTAACACATTAGAGAACCATTTAAAAGTACTAGCATTAAATTAAAAAATGCATAACAAAAAGACTAAGCAAAAAACAGTTTGAAGAAAACAAATAATTTTGGCATGTGACAGAAGGCCTCATTGGCCCAATTAAACAACGAAAAATTCTTATGAATGTGAATTTAGATTATGCAGTAAAATTCTTCATTTACTTGTGCAGGATATAATTGTAAAATTATAACAGTAAAATTATATTTGCAACACAATGTCAAATAGAAGTAAAATTTGTGCAAAGAGCTACCATACTTCAAGGTTCATATTTTTTTTTTTGCCGAAATAAGTAAGAGTTTCACATGCTCGGGTCAGCATAATATCTCTGTTCATGACATTAAAGGGACACTGTACCCAAAAAAATTCTTTCGTGATTCAGATTGAGCATGAAATTTTAAGCAACTTTCTAATTTACTCCTATTATCAAATTTTCTTCGTTCTCTTGGTATCTTTATTTGAAATGCAAGAATGTAAGTTTAGATGCCAGCCCATTTTTGGTGAGCAACCTGGGTTGTCCTTGCTGATTGGTGGATAAATTCATCCACCAATAAAAAAGTGCTGTCCAGAGTGCTGAAACCAAAAAAGCTTAGATGCCTTCTTTTTCAAATAATGATAGCAAAAAAACGAAGAAAAATTGATAATAGGAGTAAATTAGAAAGTTGCTTAAAATTGCATGCTCTTTCTGAATTACAAAAGAAAAAATTTGGGTTCAGTGTCCCTTTAAATTTTAAAGACTCAGGCCTTACTGAGGAATGGATATTTCCAAGATTATCAGCCATTGCAGGGAAATGTCCATCCAGGAAAGGACCCTTAGGTTGGGAAGTGACGAAAAGAACACACAGTCCCAGCACAAAGGATGAAGCCAATCAGAATTAAGGTAGAAAAAAATTCTATTGGCTGATCCAATCAGCCAATTGGATTGAGCTAGCATTCTATTGGCTGTTCCAATCAGCCAATAGAATGCAAGCTCAATCCTATTGGCTAATTGGATCAGCCAATATGATTGAACATCAATCCTGTTGGCTGATTGGATCAGCCAATATGATTTTTTCTACCTTAATTCCGATTGGCTGATAGAATTCTATCAGCCAATCGGAATTGAAGGGACGCCATCTTGGATGACGTCACTTAAAGGTACCGTCATTTAGTCGTCGGCCATCGGATGCTCCGCGTCGGATGGCTTGAAAATGGACCTGCTCCGCTCCGGATGGATGAAGATAGAAGATGCCACCTGGATGAAGACTTCTGCCCATCTGGAGGTCCTCTTCTGCTCAGATAGAATGAAGACTTCTGCCCGTCTGGAGGACCACTTCTGTCCGGTTGGGTGAAGACGTCTCAAGGTAGGGTGATCTTCAAGGGGGTAGTGTTAGGTTTTATTAAGGGGGAATTGGGTGGGTTTTAGAGTAGGGTTGGGTGTGTGGGTGGTGGGTTGTAATGTTGGGGGGGTATTGTCTTTTTTTTTACAGGTAAAAGAGCTGATTACTTTGGGGCAATGCCCCGCAAAAAGCCCTTTTAAGGGCTATTTGTAATTTAATATAGGGTAGGGATTTTTATTATTTTGGGTTTTTTTTTTATTTTATTAGGGGGATTAGATTAGGTGCAAACAAAAGACCAGGCAGGACTACAAGGCACTTACATGAAAACGATATACATGCTTTATTGGAATCCTTTAAAATCATCCATAACAGAGCCTGACAGCTCCAAGACAAAGTGTCTTACGCGTTTCAGTTTAGGTTAGCCTTGCTCATAGACATAACTATGACCCGAAACTGCCAGCTTAAATAGCTGGTGCTCAGGGTCATAGAACTAGTGCAGCTGTCAGTATTAATTAAATATCAATGTACTTGATAATGGGCATAGAATGAAAAATTGGTTATTACAACATTCTCAGTATAGACACTTAAGGTAACAATTGAACAATATGAGCATATGCAGTAATGACTGTGAACAGTATAATTTGACATTGCCACTAACCTATTCTGACATCAAAAGTACGTTGAATACGCTAGATCAATAAACTGGCGTGAAATAGGTCTGGGCCAATAAGTTGCTCGTTTTGTGGGCTTAAGCTGAAATAAAAATAAATACTAAGTTAGTGGTTTTAATGACTAGCGTCTAGTGCACATATTATAAGAAATATATATATATATATATATATATATATTTATATATATATATATTTATATATAGGAATAAGCAACTAGTGAGCTTGCAGCAAATTATCTAACGTGCTAATTTACTGACATTATATTTATTAACCCCTAATCTGCCGCCCCCAATGTCGCCGCAACCTACCTACACTTATTAACCCCTAATCTGCCGCCCCCAATGTCGCCAGCACTATAATAAACATATTAACCCCTAAACCGCCGCACTCCCACCTCTCAAACATTAGTTAAATATTATTAACCCCTAATCTGCCATCCCTAACATCTCCACCACCTACCTACATTTATTAACCCCTAATCTGCCGCCCCCAACGTCACCACCACTATGTTAAATGTATTAACCCCTAAACATAAGTCTAACCCTAACAACCCCTAACTTAAATATAATTAAAAGAAATCTAAATAAATATTCCTATCATTACCTAAATTATAACTATTTAGAACTAAATACTTACCTGTAAAATAAACCCATGGGCCTAGATTTAGAGTTGGGCGGTAGCCGTCAAAACCAGCGTTAGAGGCTCCTAACGCTGGTTTTTACCGCCCGCTGGTATTTGGAGTCATTCAGGAAAGGGTCTAACGCTCACTTTGCAGCCGCGACTTTTCCATACCGCAGATCCCCCTACGCCATTTGCATATCCTATCTTTTCAATGGGATCTTTCTAACGCCGGTATTTAGAGTCGTGGCTGAAGTGAGCGTTAGAAATCTAACGACAAAACTCCAGCCGCAGAAAAAAGCCAGGAGTTAAGAGCTTTATGGGCTAACGCCGGTATATAAAGCTCTTAACTACTGTGCTCTAAAGTACACTAACACCCATAAACTACCTATGTACCCCTAAACTGAGGCCCCCCCCACATCGCCGCCACTCTATTAAAATTTTTTAACCCCTAATCTGCCGCTCCGTACACCGCCGCCAGCTACGTTATCCCTATATACCCCTTATCTGCTGCCCCTAACATCGCCGACCCCTATATTATATTTATTAACCCCTAATCTGCCGCCCCCGCTATCGCTGACACCTGCATATTTTTTTAACCCCTAATCTGCCGCTCCGTACACCGCCGCAACCTACATTATACCTATGTACCCCTAATCTGCTGCCCCTAACACAGCCGACCCCTATATTATATTTATTAACCCCTAATCTGCCGCCCCCCGCTATCGCTGACACCTGCATATTATTATTAACCCCTAATCTGCCTCTCCGTACACCGCCGCAACCTACATTATACCTATGTACCCCTAATCTGCTGCCCCTAACACCGCCGACCCCTATATTATATTTATTAACCCCTAATCTGCCGCCCCCAATGTCGTCTACACCTACCTACAATAATTAACCCCTAATCTGCTGACCGGATCTCACCGCTACTATAATAAATGTATTAACCTCTAAAGCTAAGTCTAACCCTAACACTAACACCCCCCTAAATTAAATATAATTTTAATCTAACAAAATAAATTAACACTTATTAAATAAATTAATCCAATTTAAAGCTAAATACTTACCTGTAAAATAAACCCTAATATAGCTACAATATAAATTATAATTATATTGTAGCTATTTTAGGATTAATATTTAATTTACAGGCAACTTTGTAATTATTTTAACCAGGTACAATAGCTATTAAATAGTTAATAACTATTTAATAGTTACCTAGTTAAAATAATTACAAAATTTCCTGTAAAATAAATCCTAACCTAAGTTACAATTAAACCTAACACTACACTATCAATAAATCTATTAAATACAATACCTACAAATAAATACAATTAAATAAACTAATTAAAGTACAAAAAATAAAAAAGAACTAAGTTACAAAAAATAAAAAAATATTTACAAACATTAGAAAAATATTACAACAATTTTAAACTAATTACACCTACTCTAAGCCCCCTAATAAAATAACAAAGACCCCCAAAATAAAAAAGTGCCCTACCCTATTCTAAATTAAAAAAGTTCAAAGCTCTTTTACCTTACCAGCCCTGAAAAGGACCCTTTGTGGGGCATGCCCCAAAGAATTCAGCTCTTTTGCCTGTAAAAAAAACACATACAATACCCCCCCAACATTACAACCCACCACCCACATACCCCTAATCTAACCCAAACCCCCCTTAAATAAACCTAACACTAAACCCCTGAAGATCTTCTTACCTTATCTTCACCACGCCGGGTTCACCGATCGATCCAGAAGAGCTCCTCCGATGTCTTGATCCAAGCCCAAGCGGGGGGCTGAAGATGTCCATGATCCGAATGAAGTCTTCATCCAAGCGGGAGCTGAAGAGGTCCATGATCCGGCTGAAGTCTTCTATCAAGCGGCATCTTCAATCTGATCCGATCAGCCAATCAGATTGAGCTCGCATTCTATTGGCTGATCGGAACAGCCAATAAAATGCGAGCTCAATCTGATTGGCTGAATGGATCAGCCAATCGGATTGAACTTGATTCTGATTGGCTGATTCCATCAGCCAATCAGAATTTTCCTACCTTAATTCCGATTGGTTAATAGAACCCTATCAGCCAATCGGAATTCGAGGGACGCCATCTTGGATGATGTCCCTTAAAGGAACCGTCATTCGTCGGGAAGTCGTCGGTAAAGATGGATGTTCCGCGTCGGCGGGATGAACATGGATCCGGAAGAAAGAAGATTGAAGATGCCGCTTGATAGAAGACTTCAGTCGGATCATGGACATCTTCAGCCCCCCGCTTGGGCTTGGATCAAGACATCGGAGGAGCTCTTCTGGATCGATCGGTGAACCCGGCATGGTGAAGATAAGGTAGGAAGATCTTCAGGGGCTTAGTGTTAGGTTTATTTAAGGGGGGTTTGGGTTAGATTAGGGGTATGTGGGTGGTGGGTTGTAATGTTGGGGGGGGTATTGTATGTGTTTTTTTTACAGGCAAAAGAGCTGAATACTTTAGGGCATGCCCCGCAAAGGGCCCTTTTCAGGGCTGGTAAGGTAAAAGAGCTTTGAACTTTTTTAATTTAGAATAGGGTAGGGCATTTTTTTTATTTTGGGGTCTTTGTTATTTTATTAGGGGGCTTAGTTTAAAATTGTTGTAATATTTTTCTAATGTTTGTAAATATTTTTTTATTTTTTGTAACTTAGTTCTTTTTTATATTTGTACTTTAGTTAGTTTATTTCATTGTATTTATTTGTAGGTATTGTATTTAATTAATTTATTGATAGTGTAGTGTTAGGTTTAATTGTAGATAATTGTAGGTATTTTATTTAATTTATTTATTGATAGTGTAGTGTTAGGTTTAATTGTAACTTAGGTTAGGATTTATTTTACAGGTAATTTTGTAATTATTTTAACTAGGTAACTATTAAATAGTTATTAACTATTTAATAACTATTGTAGCTGGTTAAAATAATTACAAAGTTGCCTGTAAAATAAATATTAATCCTAAAATAGCTACAATATAATTATAATTTATATTGTAGCTATATTAGGGTTTATTTTACAGGTAAGTATTTAGCTTTAAATTGGATTAATTTATTTAATAAGAGTTAATTTATTTCGTTAGATTAAAATTATATTTAATTTAGGGGGGTGTTAGTGTTAGGGTTAGACTTAGCTTTAGGGGTTAATACATTTATTATAGTAGCGGTGAGATCCGGTCGGCAGATTAGGGGTTAATTATTGTAGGTAGGTGGAGGCGACGTTGGGGGCGGCAGATTAGGGGTTAATAAATATAATATAGGGGTCGGCGGTGTTAGGGGCAGCAGATTAGGGGTACATAGGTATAATGTAGGTTGCGGCGGTGTACGGAGCGTCAGATTAGGGGTTAATAATAATATGCAGGGGTCAGCGATAGCGGGGGCGGCAGAATAGGGGTTAATAAGTGTAAGGTTAGGGGTGTTTAGACTCGGGGTACATGTTAGGGTGTTAGGTGCAGACTTAGGAAGTGTTTCCCCATAGGAAACAATGTAGCTGCGTTAGGAGCTGAACGCTGCTTTTTTTGCAGGTGTTAGGTTTTTTTTCAGCTCAAACAGCCCCATGGTTTCCTATGGGGGAATCGTGCACGAGCACGTTTTTGAAGCTGGCCGCGTCCGTAAGCAACGCTGGTATTGAGAGTTGCAGTGGCGGTAAATATGCTCTACGCTCCCTTTTTGGAGCCTAACGCAGCCCTTCTGTGAACTCTAAATACCAGCGGTATTTAAAAGGTGCGGGAGAAAAAAAGCCAGCATAGCTAACGCACCCCTTTGGCCGCAGAACTCAAAATCTAGCCGTAAACTAGCTACAATATAACTAATAGTTACATGGGGAGCTTAGTTTTTTTTAGTTAGTATTTTATTTGGGGGGTTGGTTGTGTGGGTGGTGGGCTTTACTGTTGGGGGAGTTGTTTGTATTTTTTTTACAGGTAAAAGAGCTGATTACTTTGGGGCAATGCCCTGCAAAAGGCCCTTTTAAGGGCTATTGATAGTTTAGTTTAAGCTAGGGTTTTTTTTTTTATTTTGGGGGGGTATTTTTTTTATTTTGATAGGGCTGTTAGATTAGGTGTAATAGTAGTTTAAATATCTGTAATTTGTTTTTTATTTTCTGTAATTTAGTTGGGTTTTTTGTACTTTAGATAATTTAATTTAATTTATTTAATAGTATTTAATTTAGTTAATTTATTTAATTATAGTGTAGTGTTAGGTGTTAGTGTAACTTAGGTTAGGTTTTATTTTACAGGTACTTGTATTTATTTTAGCTAGGTAGTTAGTAAATAGTTAATAACTATTTAGTAACTATTCTACCTAGTTAAAATAAATACAAACTTGCCCGTAAAATAAAAATAAACCCTAAGCTAGATACAATGTAACTATTAGTTATATTGTAGCTAGCTTAGGGTTTATTTTACAGGTAAGTATTTAATTTTATATAGGAATTATTTAGTTAATGATAGGAATTTTATGTAGATTTCTTTAAATTATATTTAAGTTAGGGGGTGTTAGGGTTAGGGTTAGACTTAGATTTATTTATTTAATATAGTGGCGGCGACGTTGGGGGCGGCAAATTAGGGGTCAATAAATGTAGATAGGTGGCGGCGATGTTAGGGACAGCAAATTAGGGGTTTATAATATTTAACTAATGTTTGCAATGCGGCAGTGCGTCAGTTTAGGGGTTAATATGTTTATTATAGTGGCGGCGACGTGGGGGCGGCAGATTAGGGGTTAATAAGTGTAGGTAGGTTGCAGCGACATTGGGGGCGGCAGATTAGGGGTTAATAAATATAATGTAGGTGTCGGCGATGTTGGGAGCAGATGATTAGGGGTTATTAAGTATAATGAGAGGTGGCAGCGATGTCCGGAGCGGCAGATTAGGGGTTAATAATTTTATTTTAGTGTTTGCGATGCGGGAGGGCCTCGGTTTAGGGGTTAATAGGTAGTTTATGGGTGTTAGTGTACTTTTAGCACTTTAGTTATGAGTTTTATGTTACCGCGTTGTACTATAAAACTCATAACTACTGACTTTCAAATGCGGTAGAAATCTTGAAGTTTTAGGGTGTACCGCTCACTTTTTGGCCTCCCAGGACAGACTCGTAATACCAGCGGTATTAAAAGTCCCATAGAAAAAAGACTTTATGAAGTTTATGTGTCGTTTTGCGGTAAGGCCAAAAAAGTGTGCTGTGACCCTAAACCTGCAAGACTCGTAATACCAGCAATAGTAAAAAAGCAGCGTTAGCACCTGTTAACGCTGCTTTTTCAGCTACCGCAAAACTCGTAATCTAGGCCTATGTGTAGTGAGGTGAAAATGGAGTAAAATTTCTCCATTTTTGCGGCGTAAGTCCTTGCGCTTAATATGTGATACCGATTTGCAACGTGGTTCTATGTTAGCTTATGGGAGTAAAAATTGTTGGCGACGGGTGAAATATACGCGCAGCATTTATATGCGTCGCCATATATGTGATAACACAACCATGTAAAAACCAGTATCGACGGCTTTTGCGGGAAACGCCACACATGTAATCTTGTCCGTTATAGGAATCATTCTTTAATTTTAAGAAAAATATTGTACAAATCATTATTATTATCATATAATGTAAATAATAGTCATCTAGATTACGAGTTTTGCGTTCGTGTTTTAACACTGAAAAAATGGTAATTTCAGCATTAAAACAGCACCGCAGCCATTACAAGTCTTTTCAGTATAGCTACACTGCAAGCCTTTTAGCCTGTACCGCAACGTCAGTCCGGCACATGTAAAAATGACGTTTTTTCATGGGACTTCAATAGCGCTGCCATTACGAGTTTTACACTACAAATCTGTTACATAAAACTCATAACTAAATGCTACAAAGTACATTAAACACCCATAAACTACCTATTAACCCCTAAACTAAGGCCCTTCCGCATCGCAAATACTATATTAAAGTTATTAACTCCTAATCTGCAGCTCCCAACATCGCTGCCGCTACATTTTTTTATTAACCCCTATTCCCCCGCTCCCCGACATTGTCACCATTATAATAAAGTTATTAACCCCTAAACCGCCACCCTCCCGCATCGCAAACACTATTTAAATATTATTAACCCCTAATCTGCCATCTGCCCACATCGCCCCCACTATACTTAAGTATATAATTAACCCCTAAACCGCAAGCCCCCCACATCAAAATATACTACAGTAAACTATTAACCCCTAAACCGAAAGCCCCCTACATAGCAATAAACTAATTTAAACTAGTAACCCCTAAACCTAACGCCCCCCTAACTTTATATTAAATTTACAATTTCCCTAACTTAAAGTAAATTAAAACTTACCTGTCAAATTAAAAGAACTAAGTTTAAACTAACAATTAAACTAATACAATTATTAAACTAAAATTAAACTAACTACCAATTAAATTAAACTAAACTACACATTAAAAAAACATAACACTACTCTAAAAAATACTACGAAAAATAACAAACAAAATTATCCAAAATAAAAAAGAATTACATCTAATCTAATAGCCCTATCAAAATAAAAAAGCCCACTCAAAATAAAAAACCCTAGCCTACAATAAACTACCAATAGCCCTTAAAGTGAAGGTCAAGTCCGGCACTCTAGTTAACAGTATTATATTTAACATTAGAACATATTATTATGTTCATTCATCAAAATCTTTATAATTATGCATTTAGTATGAATTTTCCTTTTACATTTACCATCCGTATTGCTGCAATTGTCCGCCCGACATGTTCCCTCTTTTGATTGACATATTTTCTCGATCTAACATCCAATTCCTTTACTTCCCCCGGGGCGTCCTGCCTCTTTTTACCTGCGTCATCATTCAATAGTGCGCATGCGTGTAACTGCCGGTGTCGTTATCGTCGTCATGCACGTGCATGATTTGCGCATGTGTATTAGCTTGTCTTTCTGCATTCGATACATTGAATCAGTCATTACGGAGCGAGCGCAATTGAAGAAAGCACGTACAATTACACTGTTTTTTCATTCTAAACTTCAAAACTGGTAAGTATCGTTTCAACAGATGCCCCAAAAAGTGACTTTTCAAAAATAATTGAATAAATTTAAAGTGTAATAACAAGTATTTATTGTGGAAATATTAGGAAATCAATTACTAACGATATATTTACGCTAGGTTTTTAGATATATATAAATACTGTATATAACAGGATTTCTAAAGTAAGATACTGATTAATACTTTTCAAAATTCATATACCTAACAAAGACATTACTTATTTACATTTCTACTGATTATACCTATACTTTTATTTAAATATAAACACATAGATAAAGTGATTCTCCTCTTATATATATTGTTTACTTTATCTGTTATTTTGAATTAAACATGTTTTGGGATGGCTACCACATATATAAAGTGTAAATATCAAGTCTTATATTACTTTATTTCAAATGATCAAACTATCATTACTGATCCAATCGCTATTCACTATCGCCTAGATTTAGAGTTCTGCGGCCAAAGGGGTGCGTTAGCTACGCATGCTTTTTTTCTCCCGCACCTTTTAAATACCGCTGGTATTTAGAATTCACAGAATGGCTGGGTTTTCACTGCATTAGGCTCCAAAAAGGGAGTGTAGAGCATAATTTAACGCCACTGCAACTCTCGATACCAGCGGTGCTTACGGACGCGGCCAGCTTCAAAAACGTGCTCGTGCACGATTCCCCCATAGAAAACAATGGGGCTGTTTGAGCTGAAAAAAATCGGAACAGCCAATAGAATGCGAGCTCAATCTGATTGGCTGATTGGATCAGCTAATCGGATTGAACTTGATTCTGATTGGCTGATTCCATCAGCCAATCAGAATATTCCTACCTTAATTCCGATTGGCTGATAGAATCCTATCAGCCAATCGGAATTCAAGGGACGCCATCTTGGATGACGTCATTTAAAGGAACCGTCATTCGGCGAGTAGGCGTCGGTTGAAGAGGTTGGATCCGCGTCGGTTGGAAAGAAGATAGCTCCGCTCCACTCCAGAAGAAAGAAGATTGAAGATGCGGCTTGATAGAAGACTTCATCCCGATGATGGACTTCCGACTTCAGCCCGATGATGGAGTTCTTCAGCCGCCGCATGGATCCAGACTTCAGCCCGAGGATGGACGTCACTCTTCAGCCCCCCGCTTGGGCTTGGATCAACACTTCCGAGGCTTGGATCAAGACTTCCGAGGACGGATCGGTGAACCTGGTATGGTGAAGATAAGGTAGGAAGATCTTCAGAGGCTTAGTGTTAGGTTTATTTAAGGGGGGTTTGGGTTAGATTAGGGGTATGTGGGTGGTGGGTTGTAATGTTGGGGGGGGGATATTGTATGTGTTTTTTTTACAGGCAAAAAAGCTGAATTCTTTGGGGCATGCCCCGCAAAGGGCCCTGTTCAGGGCTGGTAAGGTAAAAGAGCTTTGAACTTTTTTAATTTAGAATAGGGTAGGGCATTTTTTTATTTTGGGGGGCTTTGTTATTTTATTAGGGGGCTTAGAGTAGGTGTAATTAGTTTAAAATTGTTGTAATATTTTTCTAATGTTTGTAAATATTTTTTTATTTTTTGTAACTTAGTTCTTTTTTATTTTTTGTACTTTAGTTAGTTTATTTCATTGTATTTATTTGTAGATATTGTATTTAATTAATTTATTGATAGTGTAGTGTTAGGTTTAATTGTAGATAATTGTAGGTATTTTATTTAATTAATTTATTGATCGTGTAGTGTTAGGTTTAATTGTAACTTAGGTTAGGATTTATTTTACAGGTAATTTTGTAATTATTTTAACTATTTTAGCTATTAAATAGTTCTTAACTATTTAATAGCTATTGTACCTGGTTAAAATAAATACAAAGTTACCTGTAAAATAAATATAAATCCTAAAATAGCTATAATATAATTATAATTTATATTGTAGCTATATTAGGGTTTATTTTACAGGTAAGTATTTAGCTTTAAATATGAATAATTTATTTAATAAGAGTTAATTTATTTTGTTAGATTTTAATTATATTTAACATAGGGGGGTGTTAGTGTTAGGGTTAGACTTAGCTTTAGGGGTTAATCCATTTAATACAGTAGCGGCCAGATTCGGTCGGCAGATTAGGGGTTAATAATTGAAGTTTGGTGTCAGCAATGTTAGGTAGGGCAGATTAGGGGTTAATACTATTTATTATAGGGTTATTGAGGCGGGAGTGAGGCGGATTAGGGGTTAATAACTTTATTATAGTAGCGGTGCGGTCCGCTCGGCAGATTAGGGGTTAATAAGTGTAGGCAGGTGGAGGCGACGTTGAGGGGGCAGATTAGGGGTTAATAAATATAATATAGGGGTCAGCGGTGTTAGGGGCAGCAGATTAGGGGTACATAAGGATAACGTAGGTGGCGGTGCTTTGCGGTCAGCAGATTAGGGGTTAATTATTGTAGGTAGCTGGCGGCGACGTTGTGGGGGGCAGGTTAGGGGTTAATAAATATAATATAGGGGTCGGCGGTGTTAGGGGCAGCAGATTAGGGGTACATAAGTATAACGTAGGTGGCGGTCGGCAGATTAGGGGTTAAAAAAATGTAATCGAGTGGCGGCGATGTGGGGGGACCTCGGTTTAGGGGTACATAGGTAGTTTATGGGTGTTAGTGTACTTTAGAGCACAATATTTAAGAGCTTTATAAACCGGCGTTAGCCCAGAAAGCTCTTAACTACTGACTTTTTTCTGCGGCTGGAGTTTTGTCGTTAGATTTCTAACGTTCACTTCAGCCACGACTCTAAATACCGGCGTTAGAAAGATCCCATTGAAAAGATAGGATACGCAAATGACGTAAGGGGATCTGCGGTATGGAAAAGTCGCGGCTGGAAAGTGAGCGTTAGACCCTTTAATGACTGACTCCAAATACCGGCAGTAGCCCAAAACCAGCGTTAGGAGCCTCTAACGCTGGTTTTGACGGCTACCGCCCAACTCTAAATCTAGGCCTCTGTTTTTTCAGATATATACAAATACATTATCTAACCGCATTTCTAAAGTAAGATACTGATTATTACTTTTACAATTTCATATACATAATAAATACATTACTTATTTACATTTTTACCGTATTAAATTGATTATAGCTATATTTGTTTTTACATATAAACACATAGATAAAGTGATGCACTTCTTATATATATTGTTTTACTTTATCTATTATTTTTAATTAAACTGGGTTTGGGATGGCTACCACATATATAAAGTATAAATATCAAGTCTTATATTAATTTATTTCATAATAACAAACTATCATTTCTGTTCCAATCGCTATTTACGCTGTGTTTTTATATATATACAAAAACATTATATAACCGCATTTCTAAAGTAAGATACTGATTAATATTTTTCTAAATTCATATACATAATAAATACATTACTTATTTACATTTTTACTGTATTAAATTGATTATATCTATAATTGTTTTTACATGTAAACACATAGATTAAGTGATGCACTTCTTATATATATTGTTGTACTTTATTTGTTATTTTGAATTAAAGATGGTTTAGGATGGCAACCACATATATAAAGTGTAAATATCAAGTCTTATATTAATTTATTCCAAAATATCAAACTATCATAACTGATCCAATCGCTATTTACGCTGTGTTTTTAGATAAATACAAATACATTATATAATCGGATTTAAAAAGTAAGATACTGATTAATACTTTTACAAATTTATATACATAATAAATACATTACTTATTTACATTTTTACCGTATTAAATTGATTATAGCTATACTTGTTTTTACATGTAAACACATAGATAAAGTTATGCACTTCTTATATATATTGTTTTACTTTATTTGTTATTTTGAATTAAAGATGGTCTAGGATGGCAACCACATATATAAAGTGTAAATATCAAGTCTTATATTAATTTATTCCAAAATATAAAACTATCATAACTGATCCAATCGCTATTTACGCTGTGTTTTTAGATAAATATAAAAACATTATATAACAGGATTTAAAAAGTAAGATACTGATTAATACTTTTCGAAATTCATATACATAATAAATAGATTACTTATTTACATTTTTACTGTATTAAATCGATTATTGCTATACTTTTTTTTTACATGTAAACACATAGATAAAGTGATGCAATTCTTATATATATTGTTTTACTTTATCTGTTATTTTGAATTACACATGGTTTGGGATGGCTACCACATATATAAAGTGTAAATATCAAGTCATATATTACTTTATTTCAAATTATCAAACTATCTTTTTATATCTTACTAGTACTAAAGCCCGTGTACACAGGCCATTTTTTGCAGTACAGCGGTCCCACCCCTTGCTCTCTCCCCCCTCTCTTTTGCTCTCTCTTCCCCCCTTTCTTTTGCTTTCTCTCCCCCCTCTCTTTTGCTTTCTCTCCCCCCTCTCCTTTGCTCTCTCTCTCTCCCCTCTTTTGCTCTCTCCCTCCTTTCTTTTGCTCTCTCTCCCCCCTCTTTTGTTCTCTCCCCCCTCTTTGGCTCTCCTCCCCCCTCTTTGGCTCTCTCCCCCCCTCTTTGGCTCCCCCCCCTCTTTGGCTCTCTCCCCTCTTTTGCTCTCTCTCCTCTTTGGCTCTCTCTCTCCCCCCCCTTTGGCTCTCCCCCCCCTTTGTCTCTCCCCCCCCCTTTGGCTCTCTCCCTCCCCTTTGGCTCTCCCCCCCCTTTGGCTCTCCCCCCCCCTTTGGCTCTCCCCCCCCTTTGGCTCTCCCCCCCCCTTTGGCTCTCTCTCCCCCCTCTTTGGCTCTCTCCCCTCTTTTGCTCTCTCTTCTCTTTGGCTGTCTTTCCTCTTTGGCTCTCTCTCTCCCCCCTCTTTGGCTCTCCCCTCCCCTTTGCCCCCCCTCTTTGGCTCTCCCCCCCTCTTTTGCTCTCTCTCTCCCCTCTTTGGCTCTCTCCCCCCTCTTTTGTTCTCTCCCCCCTCTTTGGCTCTCTCCCCCCCTCTTTGGCTCTCTCCCCCCCTCTTTGGCTCTCCCTCCCCCTCTTTGGCTCTCTCTCCCCCCTCTTTGGCTCTCTCTCCCCCCTCTTTGGCTCTCTCTCCCCCCTCTTTGGCTCTCTCTCCCCCCTCTTTGGCTCTCTCTCCTTTTTGGCTCTTTTTCCTCTTTGGCTCTCCCCCCCCCTTCTCTTTGGCTCTCCCTCCCCCCTTCTCTTTGGCTCTCCCCCCCCTTCTCTTTGGCTCTCCCCCCCTTCTCTTTGACTCTCCCCTCCCCTTTGCCCCCCCCCCTCTTTGGCTCTCCCCCCCTCTTTTGCTCTCTCTCTCCCCTCTTTGGCTCTCTCCCCCCTCTTTTGTTCTCTCCCCCCCCTCTTTGGCTCTCTCCCCCCCTCTTTGGCTCTCTCTCCCTTTCTTTGGCTCTCCCTCCCATTCTTTGGCTCTCTCTCCCCCCTCTTTGGCTCTCTCTCCCCCCTCTTTGGCTCTCTCTCCCCCCTCTTTGGCTCTCTCTCCCCCCTCTTTGGCTCTCTCTCCTTTTTGGCTCTTTTTCCTCTTTGGCTCTCCCCCCCCCTTCTCTTTGGCTCTCCCTCCCCCCTTCTCTTTGGCTCTTCCCCCCCCCCTTCTCTTTGGCTCTCCCCCCCCTTCTCTTTGGCTCTCCCCCCCTTCTCTTTGGCTCCCCCCCTTCTCTTTGGCTCCCCCCCTCCTCTTTGGCTCCCCCCCTTCTCTTTGGCTCCCCCCCCTTCTCTTTGGCTCTCCCCCCCCTTCTCTTTGGCTCTCCCCCCCCTTCTCTTTGGCTCTCCCCCCCCTTCTCTTTGGCTCTCCCCCCCCCTTCTCTTTGGCTCTCCCCCCCCTTCTCTTTGGCTCTCCCCCCCTTCTCTTTGGCTCTCCCCCCCCCTTCTCTTTGGCTCTCTCCCCCCCCCTTCTCTTTGGCTCTCTCTCCCCCCCCTTCTCTTTGGCTCTCTCTCCCCCCCCCCTTCTCTTTGGCTCTCTCCCCCCCCCCCCTTCTCTTTGGCTCTCTCCCCCCCCCCCCTTCTCTTTGGCTCTCTCTCCCCCTCTTCTCTTTGGCTCTCTCTCCCCCTTCTCTTTGGCTCTCTCTCCCCCCTTCTCTTTGGCTCTCTCTCCCCCTTTTGGCTCTCTCTCCCCTCTCCTGCTCCTTCTTCCCCCCCCTCTCCTGCTCCTTCTCCCCCCCCCCTCTCCTGCTCCTTCTCCCCCCCCCTCTCCTGCTCCTTCTCCCCCCCCCCCCTCTCCTGCTCCTTCTCCCCCCCTCTCCTGCTCCCTCTCTGGCTCTGTCTTGAAGTCTTCCCATCACGGGACCCCGCCAGGCCACGCCCCATCGCGACGGCAACCGCCCGGCCACGCCCATCGCGACGCCCGGCCACGCCCCATCGCGGCGGCACCCGCACGACCACGCCCATCGCGACACCCGGCCACGCCCCCATCGCAACGCTCCTGTCGGCCACAAACAGCTGTGAGGTCTGGGGAGCGTGTGGCCGCTTCTCACGCAGCACACCTCACAGCTGTTGAGTAGCTCGCGCTCCATATATCTTGCCACAGGCTGTTTCAATCAGCTTACCTCGCGCTCCCCAGACCTCACAGCTGTTTGTGTACCTCGCGCTCCCTATCTCAAGGCCAAGTGTTTGTCTCTACTGCGCATGACGGCTTCAGACAAACACTTGGCCTTTTATAATATAGGATACATTATACATTGCATACCCTATTTTTTAAATAAAAATGTATTTCTATCTATACTTTTCAGTATTACTGTTTTATTCTTTTCTTTTATGTGAGTATATCGTTCTTTAGCTTTAGAAGTCATACTATATCACTGTCTTATCTAATGAATTAATACATTTGTATGTATGAATGTTATCTATTTATGTCTAAATATAACTAAACTAGTCCTAAAGCCCGTTCACACGGGCCGTGTGGTTTATTTTTATTTTTATATTCTCTCTCTCTCTCTGCCCTATCTCTCTCTTTCCCCTCTTTCTCCCCCCTGTCTCTCTCTCTCTCTCCCCTGTCTCTCTCACTCTCTCCCCCTGTCTCTCTCACTCTATCCCCCCTGTCTCTCTCACTCTATCCCCCTGTCTCTCTCACTCTATCCCCCCTGTCTCTCTCACTCTCACTCCCCTGTCTCACTCTCACTCCCCTGTCTCACTCTCACTCCCCTGTCTCACTCTCACTCCCCTGTCTCTCTCTCACTCCCCTGTCTCTCTCTCTCTCCCCTGCCTCTCTCTCTCCTCCCCCCTGTCTCTCTCTCTCTCCCCTGTCTGTCTCTCTCTCTCCCCTGTCTCTCTCTCCCCTCTCTCTCTCTCCCCCCGTCTCTCTCTTTCCCCCCATCTCTCTCTCTCCCCCCGTCTCTCTCTCTCTCCCCTGTCTCCCTCTCCCCTGTCTCTCTCACTCTCACTCCCCTGTCTCACTCTCACTCCCCTGTCTCACTCTCACTCCCCTGTCTCTCTCTCTCTCCCCTGCCTCTCTCTCTCCTCCCCCCTGTCTCTCTCTCTCTCCCCTGTCTGTCTCTCTCTCTCCCCTCGTCTCTCTCTCTCCCCCCGTGTCTCTCTCTCTCCCCCGTGTCTCTCTCTCTCCCCCCTGTCTCTCTCTCTCCCCCCGTCTCTCTCTCTCCCCCCCCTGTCTCTCTCTCTCTCCCCTGTCTCCCTCTCCCCTGTCTCTCTCACTCTCTCCCCTGTCTCTCTCACTCTCACTCCCCTGTCTCACTCTCACTCCCCTGTCTCTCTCTCTCTCCCCTGCCTCTCTCTCTCCTCCCCCCTGTCTCTCTCTCTCTCTCTCTCTCTCTCCCCCCATTTGCCGGGTCCTCGCGCTGCTGTCATTCACCCCTGCGCGTGCGATCAGCCCTCTCCTCCTCCACTTGCCGGGTCCTCGCGCTGCTGTCATTCACCCCTGCGCGTGCGATCAGCCCTCTCCTCCACTTGCCGGGTCCTCGCGCTGCTGTCATTCACCCCTGCGCGTGCGATCAGCCCTCTCCTCCTCCACTTGCCGGGTCCTCGCGCTGCTCATTCACCCCTGCGCGTGCGATCAGCCCTCTCCTCCTCCACTTGCCGGGTCCTCGCGCTGCTGTCATTCACCCCTGCGCGTGCGATCAGCTGCTGTCTAAGGCCAAGTGTTTGTCTGAACTGCGCATGACGGCTTCAGACAAACTCTTGTCTTTTATAATATAGGATTAGCAATCACTTTTTAGACTTTATTCATTAAATGTTATGCTTTAAAATTTATATACTGCACACTATGTCTATTATTTTTGTACAGACTAAATCACCACCAACTTTATGCATTTTTTTTTCAATCATTACTTCTCAATCTAACATGAGTGATAAGATAATTAATTCACTTTAACATTACAATTGTATATTGCAATGTATTGATATTTATTAATATCGAAGTATCATTATCTATATTAATTAATCATATTGTTTATGCATTATATCTTTTCTCTAACTTCAAAATCATTAGTATGAAAAAGATTGTTTATATAAAAAGGAAGATAAACAAAATGTGAGATGGATAAATGAAATGTGACATGGATTAAAGTATCAATTATAAGCGTAACGTTATTATATACCTTCATTCAATATTATTAGCCAGAAGGTAATAAGATAAACAACTTCTTCTGTTTGGACCGCTAAAGCAATGTACTCTATTACGTTCCAAAGTATCGTTTCTACTTGACAATACTGTGAATACAATGTAACAACTAACGCTGCTAGGGACTGAACTTATATACGCATGCGCGAATGCGGATATAATACGTATGCGCATATTGAGGCCGGTGTTGTGCACGAGCTTTGCAGTGACGCGGTCGTGTTGTTCTTACGATTGATACGTCATTAGATGAAAATAAGGAAGTGGAGCGGGGGAGGAGTAGCGATAGCAAAACACGGTATAATATATATATCTTTTATTATAATTACATTTACTTTTTTTTAAAAAAAGTTTATCTTTATATGTTAATCTTTGCATGGGTGCTGGGCAGTGAGTTAAAATTGACCTTCACTTTAAAAGGGCCTTTTGTGGGGCATTGCCCCAAAGATATCAGCTCTTTTTCCTGAAAAAAATACAAAGACCCCCAACATTAAAACCCATCACCCAACCAGCCCCCCAAAATAAAAAACCTAATTCTAAAAAAACTGACCTAACCATTGCCCTGAAAAGGGCATTTGTATGGGCATTGCCCTTAAAAGGGTCTTTAGCTCTTTTGCTGCCCAAACTCTAATCTTAAAAAAAAAACACCCAAAAAACCCTTAAAAAAAACACTAACCCCTGACGATCCACTTACAGTTTTTGAAGTCTTGCTTGAACGATCTTCATCCAGGCGGCTAGAAGTCTTCATCCAGACGGCCTCTTCTATCTTCATTAAGGCGTCGAGAAGTCTTCATCCAGGCGGATGATTCAAGATGGCATCCCTTGCATTCCTATTGGCTGAAAAATTTGAATCAGCCAATTGGAATTAGAGCTGCTAAAATCCTATTGCCTGTTCAAATCAGCCAATAGGATTTAAGTAGCTCTCATTCTATTGGATTTTTCAGCCAATAGGAATGCAAGGGACGCCATCTTGAATCACATACCTTGCATTGAAGATTCAGTGTATGGCGGCGACTGTATGAAGAGGATGCGCCACACCAGATGTCTTCAGGATAGACCCGCTCCGCGCCGCCAGGATCAAGATAGAAGATCTCACCTGGATGAAGATAGAAGTGTCAGGGTGCCAGGAAACAGACTGAGACTAGAAGTTCAAAAATAATCACACCTTTATTCATAGCAAAAAATAATAAAAAGTCCACAAGTCAAATAACAAGCCAGGAGTCAAAACCAGAGCTGGTATTCAGACGAGCCGAGTCAGGAGCCAAAGCGAATAGTCAGACGAGCCGCAATCAGCAACAAGGAAAACAGCAGAGTCAGGAACAAGCCAGGGATCAGGAACCAGGAAGGAAGTCAGGCAGCCAGGTAATACACAGGAACTCTCACAAACAGGTCTGAGACAATGCAAAGGCAAAGCATACTGAACAGAGGCCCTTTAAATAATTAGTGATGACATCACAATTCTGAGACTGCATACAGTCTCACACGGATGATGCACACTAGTCTGGCCATAAAAGGAAGTGCAGGAAATGAGCAGCATTCCCCACAATGCACCATAGTCAGGAAGAGAGGTGAGTAAAATGGCTGCCAGCAGCACATGGCAAACAAAACAGGGAAAAAACCCTGACAAGAAGAGGCCGTCTGGATAAAGACTTTTTGCTGCCTGGATGAGGACTTCGCCGCTTGGATGAAGATAGAAGAGGCCTCCTGGATGAAGACTTCTCGCCGCCTGGATAACGATCGTTCAAGTGGGACTTCAAAAACTGTAAGTGGATCTTCAGGGGTTAGTGATAGTTTTTTAATAGTTTTTTTGGGTGTTTTTTTTTTAGTTTATGGTTTGGGCTTGTAAAAGAGCTAAATGCCCTTTTAAGGGCAATGCCCATACAAATGCCCTTTTCAGAGCAATGGGTAGCTTAGTTTTTTAGATAGTTTTTTTTTATTTTGTGGGTTTGGGGTGTGAGGGTTTGTAATGTTAGTGGGTCTTTGTATTTTTTTTTTCAGGTAAAAGAGCTGTTTAACTTAGGGCAATGCCCTACAAAGGGCCCTTTTAAGGGCTATTGGTAGTTTATTCTAGATTAGGCTTTTTATTTTGGGGTGGGCTTTTTTTTAAATGGGTATTAGAATAGGAATATTTTTTATTATGTTTGATAATTTGTTTGTTATTTTGTGTAATGTATTTGTTTCGTTTTGTGGTGGGTTTTTAGTTTTAGATTAGGGCTTGGGCAGCAAAAGAGCAGCAAAAGAGCTAAATGCCCTTTTAAGGGCAATGCCCATACAAATGCTCTTCTCAGGGCAATGGGTAGATTAGGTTTTATTTTATTTTTATTTTGTGGGTTTGGGAGGTGGGGGTTTGTATATTGTTAGAGGGTGTTTGTTTTGTTTTGTAGCAAAAGAGCTGTTAACTTTAGGTCAATGCCCTACAAAAGGCCCTTTTAAGGGCCCCCAAAAGGCCCTTTTAAGGTACCTTGGTAGTTTATTATAGATTAGGGTTTTTTTTATTTTAGGGTGCTTTTTTTTTAAAGGGTATTCAAATAGGAATAATCTGTATTGTTTTGTATAATTTTGTTTGTTATTTTCTATAATGGTAGGTTTTTTTTATTTATTGTAATGTTAGGTTTTAATGTAAGGCAGGTTAGGTTTTATTTCACAGGTAAGTTTGTATTTATTTTAGCTAGGCAGTTAGTAAATAGTTAAATGAATACTGAACCAAAAATGATTCAGATAGAGCATGCAATTTTAAGCAACTTTCTAATTTACTCCTATTATCAATTTTTTTCGTTCTCTTGCTATCTTTATTTGAAAAAGAAAGTACAGAACCCTGAACAGCACTTGTTTATTGGTGGATGAATTTATCCACCAATCAGCAAGGACAACCCATGTTGTTCAACAAAAATGGGCCGGCATCTAAACTTACATTCTTGCTTTTCAAATAAAGATACCAAGAGAATGAAGAACATTTGCTAATAGGAGTAAATTAGAAAGTTGCTTAAAATTGCTTGCTCTATCTGAATTAAAAAAGAAAAAATTTGGGTTCAGTGTCCCTTTAATAACTTTTTACTAACTAGTCTACATAGTTAAAGTGAATACAAACTTACCTGTGAAATAAAAATAAAACCTAAGATAGCTACAATATAAGTATTATTTAGTTAATAATTGTAACTTTAATTTAGCTCTATTTTAATTATGTTAAAGTTAGGGGGGTTAGGGTTAGGTTTAGGGTAAAGGTTACATTAGGGCTAGGTTTAGGGATTAGTAGTTTAATTTAGGTTGTTGCGATGTGGGGGGTTGGTGGTTTAGGGGTTATTATTATTATTATTATCAGGTATTTGTAGAGCGCCAACAGATTCCGCAGCACTGAATTAATAGGTTTATTTAGTGGTAGTGATGTGGGAGGCCAGAGGATTAGGGGTTAATACCTTTATTTAGTGGCGGCGATGTTGGGGAGCGGTGGAATAGGAGTTAATAACTTTAATATAGTGGCAGCGATGTTGGGGTGTGGCAGAATAGGGGTTAATAACTTTATTTGGGTGGCAGTGATATTGGGAGCGGCAGATTAGGGGTTAATAAATTTATTTAGGTGGTGGCGATATCGGCAGCGGGAGATTAGGGGTTAATAACATGATGTAGGTGCCGTTGATGTTGGGGCGGCAGATTAGGGGTGTTTAGACGTGGGGTTTATGTTAGGGTTTTAGATTTAAACATAACTTTTATTTTCCCCATAGACATCAATAGGGCTGCGTTACGGAGCTTTTCATTCCGCAATCGCAGGTGTTAAACAGCGATTGAATTGTGTGTGGTATGGAGCTCAACGCAACCATATTGCACGCACAAGTCGGCTGTTTGAAAACTTGTATTGGCTACGCTATAGGGGGTTTAACTATAGGGGGTTAAATATTGTTAATTCCCCTATAGCACGCATAACTCGTAATCTATCTGAATGTGTTTAAAAGGACAAAAACACCTTGAAATTGTAGTACCTCTTTGTAGTCTGGCATTACATTAACATATCAAATATACAGTAATGAAGCAGTGCTTACCCGTCTTCTAGCAGAGAGAGCCACAAAGCGTATCTTCGGCGTGTCTTCGGCGTGTATACACTCACGCCCCCCCCTATCTGATGACGTCAAAATCTAGGAGCCATACAGAAGGTGTCTCCGCCCAGGACACCCAGCAAGCAACAGCCAAACACGAACACAGTAAGTACGGCTGCACCGGACAGATGGACAAGTTCTTCAATGTGGAATAAAAACTGTTTATTTGGGCATAAGCATAAAAGCAAGAGTCAATACTGACATAGTAAAAAACAAGATAATGAACTGTTCACTCCCAGGCTGGAGTGAGCAGAAAGGCAGCAAAAAAGGAAACTGCATACGCGTTTCGTGCGGGGCTACCGCACTTGATCACTGCATAAATCACACATCCTAATGCTGCCCTTAAATAGCCACAGGTAATAGAATTAACAAAACTTCCGGTTAACCCTTACATGGCTAATACATTTAAACTGACACACAAAGTTAAAAGGTCTATGCCTAAAGGTGCAGAAATATAAGCAATATTTAAACCAAAATATTATTTATAACAAAGTATTCATAGCTGATCATATATATGCATATAAACAAAACCTTTAAGAATTCATAGTAATTCAAACAAATAAAGAGGCTGATGTCAATTTATTTGTTTGAATTACTATGATTTATGCTAATATGTATATCACTAATCAATTCTGTTTTGAAAAAAATTCTTAAAGGTTTTGTTTATATGCATATATATGATCAGCTATGAATACTTTGTTATAAATAATATTTTGGTTTAAATATTGCATATACTTACTGTGTTCGCATTACATTAACATACCAACCAAATTTGAAAACTTTCTGAATATGATAATACCTTGTTTGTAACTTATTTTTAATGGTCATGCTCTCTCCACCACATGACGACTAGAGTAGTTACCGTTACTGGAGTACCCACTGTAATTTTGTATAATTATTGTTTTGCAGTATCTTATCACCTCTGCAAAGTCTAATCAGGGACAGTTTTGTGGCAGGGTTAGGCTTTTGAAGTCTGCAATGTGCACTTTTATTTTTTAGAACCAAAATGTTTAGCTAAACGTTAAATTAGAGAAAAAAACAAAAGCATATTGCATTTTTTACAAAGTATAATTAAGCATGTTAAATTACAGTCTCAAAATGTTCCATGTCCTTTTAATCTAACAAATTATTATACAGACATCCGACTTAAGTACAACTCATACTAACAAATGGAGAAAATAGAGCTTTATCACCAATCCGAAAATACTCAAAATCCAATTGTCACAAAGACAGAAAGTGATTTGAAATTTTCTGAACAGGGGCACAGATAGCAAAATAAACTTTTCCCTATGGTATCTAAAACTAAAAAAATGTTTGGCTAGAGTTTCACCTAAGAAAAGTGCCTGTTACAACTTACATACAAATTCAACTTAAGAACAAACCTACAGAACCTATCTTGTTCGTAACCTGAGGACTGCCTGTAGTTAGAGGCCTAATTTTATCAAGCCCCTTTCTCCACTTTGACTGCAGGTTTGCACAAGTGAACTTGCAGTCATGATTTATCAAGCAGCAGTGGGGTTGCCCATGAGCACAAAGGAGCTCTCGTGTGCAATGGTAAATGCGGGCAGCGGGTTGCTGCTCGCCAGAGGAGAAGCCGGGCAGACTGCCAGTGATTAATAAATTGACCTCATAATAGATAATAGAAATAGTTATTTCACATGTGAATTTAATAAGCCATCAAATAACCCATGGTATTTTCAGAAACGTATTTTTTAAATATATATATTAGCTAAATACTAGTCCATATTATAATAATGCATTATTCATTTTAGATATAAGTATAAAAAAGACTTGCAGGTTTATTATGAAAAGAAATAATGAAATAAGTTTTGTATGATTATTTTTTGCAGAGCAAAAGATATGCAATTTAATTTGTTCTCAGGGATAATGTAAGAATGTTTAGCATTCACTTATTAAAATGGCTGTTTTCTGAGGTGCCTGCGGTAATTTTAAATTATTAGAATTTAGGTATGCAATGTTCTTCATTCCTTGGTTAACCTTTTATATTATATAAAATAATAGAGGCTTTTTCAGCTAATATGATAGATGTAAGTTTCCTACTGATGTAAACTTTTAATACTTGCAATAAAATGAATTTATTTATAAAATATTTTACCAGGAAGGATACATTGAGATTTCTCTCGTTTTCAAGTATGTCCTGGGTCCACAAAACATTGCATTGATACAATAGGGTACGATAAAATACAAAAACAATAATAATACACAATATATGCAAACATTTAACATAGAACAGGTAGGAAATATTTAATCAACCATGAAAGGTGCATTCTGTTTTGAGATATGTAGAGAGGGATCTTTTAAAGTATATTAGGCCTGGGGAAGGTTTGAAAGTGTGCGGGAGGTCATTCCATAATTGTGGTGCTCTGTAGGAAAAGGAGGATCGAGCTGCTTTCTTTTTGTATTGAGGCAAACTAAATAATGTGCTGGTACTGGATCGGAGGTTATAGGAAGTGGGAATAGCCGGGGAGAGCATTCTGCTCAGGTAGGGTGGGAGCTTCCCAGAAAGGCTCTTAAACACAAGGCAGGAAAGATGGAGGGTGCGCCTGGATTCCAGCGTCAGCCAGTTTAGTTCTTTTAGCATGTCACAATGTTGGGTCCTGTAGTTACATTGTAGCACAAAGCGATAGAATGAGTTATACAATGTATTAAGTTTATAAAGGTGAGTTGGTGGTGCAGGTGCATATACTACGTCCCCGTAATCCATGATAGGCATCAGCATTTGCTGTACAATCTTTTCCTTTACTGTAGGGCTGAGGCAGGATTTGTTTCTGTACAGGGCACCTAGTTTTGGATAAAGTTTAGATGCACATTTTTCTATGTGGAGGCCAAAAGATAGATTGGGGTCTAACAACATACCTAAGTATTTGAAAGCGTGGACTGTGGTCAGCGTGCAATTGGATTTTGTTTTGATGCGTAGATGGGAATTTTGTAATTTATGTAATTTAGGTCCCATTCCAAAGATCATTGTGACAGTTTTGTCAGTGTTTAGAAAGAGTTTTTTTTTTTGAGATCCACTTTTCTACCTCTGTAAACTGGTCTTGGAACACTGCTTCAAGCTGCGGCAGATTGGAATTGTTTGCATAGATTACTGTGTCATCTGCGTACATGTGTAGAGTTGAGGATTTGCAGACATTAGGCAGATCATTTATAAATAATGTGAATAGAAAGGGGGCCGAGAATGGAACCATGGGGAACACCACACGTGACTGGGAGAGAGAGGGAGACGCTGTCAGAAAAGGAGACATATTGTGATTGATCCGATAAATATGATCGAAACAAGGTTAACGGACGATCAGCAATACCAGAGTTTTTTAGTTTGAGCAGTAGTATGTCATGGTCTACTGTGTCAAAGGCCTTCGCAAAATCAAGGAAAATAGCTCCAGTTAGGTCTCCTTGTTCCATGCCAGTTTGGATGTCGTTGCAAACTTTTAGGAGGGCAGTTGTAGTGGAGTGATTCAGGTGAAAACCTGATTGATCAGGGGTCAGATAGTTAGATTGTTGATAATACTCACATAGTTGCGTATGGACACACTTTTCTAACATTTTTGACAATACTGGGAGCAAAGATATAGGGCGATAATTAGAAACCAAGGTTAACTCCCCACTTTTATGGATAGGCACTACTCTTGCAGTTTTCCAAAGTTTGGGTATGTATCCAGACACCAGGGATTCGTTAATAAGGGTTGTGACAGGTTTAGCAATTGCCGGCACACTGAGCTTCAACAGCATTGCTGGGATTTGATCAGGTCCAGACTGGTTTTTCAATTTTAGATTATTAAGGTGTTTCTTAATGACACAAAATTTAACTTCACTATATTGGGTCTTTGCTGATTTAGTGGGGCCTGAGCCACATTTGTAGTTTCAGGATGCGTGTAAATTATTAGTTTGTCAATCAGGGTGGTGGAGCATCTGACAAAATAACTATTAAAGGCATTTGCTACTACTAAGGGGAGTTGCAGGGTTTGGTTGTCCACATTGACAGTGGGGGGTTGGGAGTGGATTCGTGGATTTTGTAAGTTGTTTCTGAGTTTCCAAAACTTTCTAGGGTTTGATATGTTATTGTTCAGATTTTCACAGAAATATTGGGCCTTGGCCAATTTTGTTTGTTTATTGCATATATTTCGCCATTGCCTATATACACAGTGATCATTCATAGAGCCTGTATGCTTGAACTTTGACCACAATGAATCCCGAAACTGGTACATTTGAATGAGGTCAGCTGTGATCCAATTCAAGTGTGCTCCTTTTACTCTCACCTTACGCAGCGGGGCATGGAAATTCCAAACTTGTAGGGGTTCAGACTGAAAGAATTCATCTGCAGAGTCTAGATCTGGGATTAGGTTTAATCTGTGCAAGGAGAGGTTCTTCAGTACACTAAGCAGTGGTCACTGAAACTGTTAGGGAGAACACCTGCCTCCTGGATTCGGTCAGGAGAAATGGAGAGAATCCAGTCGAGCAGGGTGTGATTATGGCTTTTGATGTTTATGCGAGTTGGGGAGGAGATTAATTGTGTTAGCTACAACAGCGAGCGACAACTATTATTTTTTGGATTCAGCCAATCAATATAAAAATCTCCAAAAAACAAAATTTCACTTTTTGGTTTTCAAGCTATGGTTTCACTAAGGAGTTGTGCTATGTCAGAAAGGGAATGCACAGGGGAGCTAGGTGGGCAGTAGATTCCTGCAAAAATTATTGATTTACTGCATGGGATCTCAATTGTGCCAGAAAGGAAATCAAAGGTGGCAGGAGAGCTATATTTTTGTAAGGGGGTGTACTTTGTGGAATTGTTAACATAAATTACAATGCCGCCTCCTCTCTTTGCTCTATAATTTCTATGGCATGAATACCCATGTATTGCAATGGCAGAGTCAGGTATTTTTGGGGTTAGCCACGATTCAGAGATCACAATGATTTTGGGCTTGTATTGTAAAAACCATGCTTGCAGTGTATCAATTTTTGGTAGTAAGCTGTGGATATTACAGTACACAAAGGAGAGGCATGATGCTCAGTAGTAGCTTGTGCCTCAAAGTGTAAATATAGAAAAGACTTGCACCAAATGATAATGGAACATTCTATTAACCGAGGAGGAAAGTAAAGTGACTGCCTGCGCATGCCAGATGCACGCTACCTTGAATGTCCTGGGATAACCATCTAGATTGAGGAAATTTTAAGGAGGAACTTCTCACCAAAGACCAAGATCACTCCAAGAGGCAATAAGCACATCAGGGATTGACTGAGAGATCTCCACTTAAAGATTCATCCTCTCCCCTACTCCAAGAGGGGGTCGAGACCAAAGGGAGCACCTACTGCTATCCAGAAGGGATCATCTATCTATATACCCCCCAGTGCGGCATACTTACCTCATTAGATTGGGGTAATTTCTGGTTAGGGTATTACATTTATATCTACCACCATTTGGATCTACATCTATATAATATTTGACTACTTATATTATAGACATTTTATCACCTTTGTTATGTTTAAATAAGAAGCTGTATAGGCACTGTTAAGTCTCTGTCCTCTCATATATATATATATATATATATATATTTATATTTAATAAATAGAAATGCTGTATTAATATATTAAATGATCTATTTATGAAGCTACAAATGCAGCTTTGGAGCACTTGTTGTGCAGGCTCGCTGATGTCATCCTGAAACTGCAAGATGAGAAGAATCAATAAATCAAAGTAGTTCAATCAACCCAAACTAATTGGACAGGGCTGATTGACAACCCCTGCTCTTGTGCAGCATGATGCAAGAGAATAGGGAGTGGAACAAGCATTTACTGTTTGCAAATGCAGGTAGACAGGTTCCCTGACTAGAAATGTTGGGGTTGGGTTAAGAACATCAAATTACTGCAGAAAGGCTGGAGGAGATATGCTCTGAATTGGGAGTGGTATGCAAAAGTAGTTTTGACGTTTTGACTATTTAGAGTAATGTTTTTGGTAGCATTTGCAGGAGCATTAACGGTTAATAAATTAGTACCAAAATCTAAAAAGGGCAAGGAAGGAGGTTTATTACTAACCCAAGTACACATTTACAGTAACTTATTGCCAATTTTTCTAAGAAAATAAAAAACAGATTAGGATCGGAGCAGGACATGAATACATTTACAACATTGAAATACAGTAGCATTTGCCCAGTTAAATCTGTCAAAAATACCTAAAGGGACAGTCAAGTCCAAAAAAACTTTCATGATTTAAATAGGGAATGCCATTTTAAACAACTTTCCAATTTACTTTTATCACCAATTTTTCTTTGTTATCTTGGTATTCTTAGTTGAAAGCTAAACCTAGGAGGTGCATATGCTAATTTCTTAGACATTAAAGACTGCCTCTAATCTGAATGCATTTTGACCACTAGAGGGCATTAGTTCATGTATTTCATATAGATAACATTAGGTCATGCACGTGAAGTTACCCTGGAGTGAGCACTGATTGACTAAAATGCAAGTCTGTCAAAGGAACTAAAATAAGGGGGTAGTTTGCAGAAGCATAGATACAAGGTAAAAAAAAGTGTATTTCTATAACTGTGTTGGTTATGCAAAACTGGGGAATGGGTAATAAAGTGATTATCTTTCTTTTTAAACAACAAAAATTCTGGTGTTGACCCTTTAAAAAATAAAAATAAAATTTCAGTTCTGGCATTTATTACAGATGGTGGTTGAGAAGCTGAGTTGGGAAAGAAAAAATGTAATAAACATTTATTTAGGATTGGAGCAGATACACCAGCTACACAAGCAGGTGCAACAGGGGATCAGATAAAAAGTTTGGGTTTACATACTGCGATATGTCTTATAAGATAACACGCTCAAGTTTTTGTATTTATAGTAAGGTGTATTAATGGCATGGAGACTGTTGTATGTAGATTGTACTATTATTATTTCAGGGAGAAGTGCAGCAAGGATATGTATGGTAGGGCACTCTTACATATATTAGGCAGCAATCAGAGTAGCAAATGAAGCAGCTGGGTTTCCTTACTAGCAAGGCAACATTAAGGTGGATAGGAAGGAAATGAATGAGATCAGAACAATCCTCACAAGTCATTAAAGGGACACTGAACCCAGTTTTTTTTTCTTTCGTGATTCAGATAGATCATGAAATTTTAAGCAACTTTCTAATTTATTACCTATTATCAAATTTTCTTCATTCTCTTGGTATCTTTATTTGAAATGCAAGAATGTAAGTTTAGATGCCGGCCCATTTTTGGTGAACAACCTGGGTTGTTCTTGCTGATTGGTGGATAAATTCATCCACCAATAAAAAAAAGTGCTGTCCAGAGTTCTGAATTTAAAAAAAAAAAAAAGCTTAGGTGCTTTCTTTTTCAAATAAAGATAGCAAGAGAGTGAAGAAAAATGATAATAGGAGTAAATTAGAAAGCTGCTTAAAATTGCATGGTCTATCTGAATCACAGAAGAAAAAATTTGGGTTCAGTGTCCCTTTAATCAGGCAGTAGCAATGTGAGGGTCTCCTTATATAATGGTCATTCATCTAGGAGAAAATAATATGGTTTTACAAAACACTTATCTGATTTTAACACAACACTGCAATTACTCAGCTCATTGTACATTACACAGTGCAGCTCCAGCATCAGGGAGACAGGCATATCAGCTAGTGACTCCATTGGGCTTTAAAAAGGCTAGTTAGGGATTGAGGGAATACTCATAGCTCTGTAACTAGTGTGTATTACATGTATATTCATATGCAGTGAAAACATTAGCAGATTTTTCTCCTTTTTAGGAGATTTAGCTGCAACATGTTTAATTAGTGTATATTGCAATGTTTGCTTACATCTAAAGCTTTAATCAAATAGCACAGTTTCTGTTTTTTACTATACTGTACCTTTAATAAATAATAAACTATTATTAGCAAAGATATGAGATCCTAGGTGTTAGACAAGACTGAAGAAATTACACTTTGCTACAATGTAAAGTAGTGAGTGTACAGCCTGTATAACAGTATAGATTTCAGGGATAGGCACGAGTCAAGACTGTGGCGGACATTTTCTAAAGTAAAGACTTTTAGTGAAGGACACCAAGGTACATTTACAATTGAAACTATTATTTTATAGTGCTGAATTTTATTATACTGATGCAGATACCACTGATCCTATAGCCAGCCCTTGTCTGGCTATACACATGTGCCAGTGTCACTTTTGTGTCTTTGTATAGAGCTGGGTGTTATTACACAGATGCAGATACCACTGATCCTATAACCAGCCCTTGTCTGGCTATACACATGTGCCAGTGTCACTTTTGTGTCTTTGTATAGAGCTGGGTGTTATTACACAGATGCAGATACCACTGATCCTATAACCAGCCCTTGTCTGGCTATACACATGTGCCAGTGTCACTTCTGTGTCTTTGTATAGAGCTGGGTGTTATTACACAGATGCAGAAGATACACATCCAGTATTTCACTCAGGCTTTATTTATTCCATAACTTATCCCCCAATATTGCTAGCAGTCTCTTCACAAGCCACTAATGTTATTCACACTAAATATTTTCCCTTTCCTATTATTTAATCAGAAAGAAAAGATATACTAAGGTTATGATTCACAACCTTACTATATCTTTTCTTTCTATTTAAATACTACTTATAATAAACCTCAGGTGCTGGTTAAAGTGCTTTACCATTGCATATAAAGCTCCAGGGACACAGTGGCAGCTTGCTTCTTGAATCTTCCCTCTCTATCTGTCTCACTCAGAGTCATTTTCTGGTACTAAGCGGCATCATGTGGGAGTGGCCACAACCCTGCAAAACGTGGCGCCATGTGTGTTAAGGAGGAGTCAGTATTCATCTGTCTTACTCCTCCCTCCCCACAGCAAAATGGGCGGCGGACACTGCAAGGGCCAGTCACGGACACCAGTGTCCGTGTATGGACACCTTGCCTATCCCTGATAAATTTGCTGTCCCCTCAAAATAACTTAGCACACAGCCATTAATGTCTAAACCATTGGCAACAAAAGTGAGTACATACCTAAGTGGAAATGTCTAAATTGGGCCCATTTAGCCATTTTCCCTCCCCGATGTCATGTGACTCGTTAGTGTTAAAAGGTCTCAGGTGGGAATAGGGAGCAGGTGTGTTAAATTTGGTGTTATCGCTCTGGTCACTGGAAGTTCAACATGGCACCTCATGGCAAAGAACTCTCTGAGGATCTGAAAAAAAGAATTGTTGCTCTACATAAACATGGCCTAGGTTATAAGAAGATTGCCAAGACCCTGAAACTGAGCTGCAGCACGGTGGGCAAAAGAGTTTGATGAAGACAAGCAGACTAAGAACTTGTCACATGAAAAGGTATAATAAAATATTTACAAAAATTTGAGGTGTGTACTTATTTTTGTGGGATACTGTATCTATCATAGCGATTCCCATTCAAATACCTTGTCATATGCCATATATCTTTTAAACTTTTTTTAAATTTTTTATATTAATGTAAATAATTTTTATTAGATAGTGTGTATATATGAGTATAACACTTTATTTTAACATATTTATGTTGATTTTAATGCAAATTTGTTAGCCCTAACACTTTATGCAAGGTCTTCAATTGCGCTAGACCAATGAGCGCAAATTTAGTGTGTGCTTGTGCAATCACGTTTACTTTCAGCTTGTAATACGTACGCAAGTTAACGCTGGCACAGTATTTTAAAATTGTGCATGCCACTTGAAATCTAATACTTTGTCTCTTACCATCTCCTTTTATGAGACAAAATTTTGGGGCAGAGTTTGGTAGTGGTAAAACCATTTTTGCAGTACAATTGGAGTATTAATTATCATTTAGTGGATTCCATTGATTTTAGTAAGAGCAAATAATATTAAACCACTGCTGATATTTGTAAATTGCTAAGAGAAATAAATAAACTAGGTAAACTGATGAGAGACGTTAAAAAGCAAAAATGGCCGCTTAACAGCTGCCCATAGTTCATTATTAACAATTATGTAAATGAAGCATGGGCTTTGTTTTTGCACCAGCAATGTAAACTGGGCCTTAGATATTTATTCTCTTTTCTAAAGATCATTAAAAACTGGCTACATTTATTATCTTTGTCCATTTTGAATGTAGTAATTTTTATGGAACATGTCTGTTTCTCTGCATCAAATGCTGTTTTGCTAATTATTCATACAAATGAGTAGCGTGTGGCATGTTGTGCTTATTCGAGACTATAAATACTAGAAATGATTAATCTCTAAGGTAGGCCCAATGTTCCACACTAAGGAAACACGTATTTCCAAGTTAGCATACACTGACACTAATTATCCTGCAAAAATTAGCATACAGTTACACTAATTATCCTGCCAAAATTAGCATACAGTGACACTAATTATCCTGCCAAAATTAGCATACAGTAACAACAATTATCCTACCATAGGGAAGGTAAAAATGGATGGATCACATTAATTATCTAATTAAGGAGACAATAAAATCAGTTTTATTTATCATCATATATATATATATATATATATATATATATATATATATATATATATATATATATATATATATATATATAAAACTAAATTTGCACTTGAGCACTGTCCTGTATTGCTAAACATCTGCTTAGGAAATATGTTTTTCTATCTTATCTCCTTGTCTTTCCACTGCTCCAATAGAAGCTGGAGAATTGGAATGGGTGAATGTTTTGCAACATTCTAACATTCGTTCAATGTAACAGTATTTCTAATGCTATCTTTAAATTTAATATGCAAATGATGCAATATTCGAAATAGAAAAAGTCAAATTGATATATTTGTATTAGTACGGTATTTCTGATGCTCTCTTTAAATGTAATTTTCAAATTATGCAAAATTCAAAATAAAAAAGTTATAATCAATATATTTGTATCTTTTATGAATCAATTTACTCCCTACCACATGAATTATTGAACTTCTGAATAGTATTTGTTAACTCAAATGTTACATTAGAAATTTCAAATTTGGATAATTATGAACATTCAAAAACCAAAGTAACAATAGAAAATTAAAAATAGCATTTATTTGTTTAATGTATTTTAAGGGGTTTTCGTCCTTAAAAGGACAGTCTATTCAAAATTAAACTTTTATGATTTAGATAGGGCATGTCATTTTAAACAACTTTCCAATTGACTCTTATCATCACATTTGCTTTGTTCCCTTGGTGGTATTTTTTAAAAGCTAAACCTAGCTAGGCTCAAACTGATTTCTAAACCGTTAAAACCCGCCTCTTAGCTCAGAGCATTTTGAAAGTGTTTCACAGTTAGACAGTACTAGTTCATGTGTGTCATATAGATAACATTGTGCTCACTCCCGTGACGTTATTTAGGAGTCTGCACTGATAGGCTAAACTGAATGTCTGTCAAAAGCACTGAGATAAGGGGGCAGTCTGCAGAGGCTTAGATACAAGGTAATCACAGATATAAAACATATATTAATATAACTGTGTTGGTTATGCAAAACTGGGGAATGGGTAATAAAAGGATCATCTATCTTTTTAAACAATAAAAATTCTAGGGTAGACTGTCCCTTTAACATTCATTTGTCCAAAATAAATTAGTGTTATTCATTCAACCAAATTAATTTTTTCTTTCGACACATTTGGCCATCCTTACTGGAGAAGATCTTGTATACTTCAGATCCTGATCCAGGGAAGGGGAGATCGTGAGAGGGAAAGAAAAAAATAAAGTGAATTTGAAATAAAATGTCTACATATGAATGCAAAAATCTTATTATATCTAGGTGAAGATTGATAATCACACATAGGGCTGGATGATCAAAAACTCGCCGGCACGAAGAGAAATTAAAAAAAAAAATAAATGTTGGCTTATTTTGAGCATTATATTGCAATGTTTCTGTCTTTCCTTAAAGGGACATTAAACACTTTGAGATTGTAATATAAAATGATAAATCGTATATATAAAAAACTCTGCAATATACTTTCATTTTTTATTGTGTCCCCTTTTCCTTTCCATTCTAAAATCGTGATCGTATCAATTCCTGTTAGAAATGAAAATACAGAACACTGTTATATTCCATACAGCCATTGGCTGCACACTCTAATGACCTATTTATAACTGTCCCTAATTGGCCACAGCAGAGAAGGTAACCTAAGTTACAACATGGCAGCTCCCATTATTTTACAGACACTAAAATTTTACACTTATTTTGTCAATATTTAAACAGCTAATGAAACATGAAAAAATACATCTACATGTTATTTTCAGACTAATCTTTTATTTGAATGCAGCATTCTATGTAGCATTTATTTAGTGTTTAATGTCCCTTTAACTACAGAACCCTGTATAGCAAGATACAAAAAGTTCTCAAACTAAATAAAGACTTTCAAAAATTATTTGACAGATCTCACAGTACTGATGAGACTTCTTAGATAATCTCACTAGAGTGGAAAGCTTTATCTTAGGGCCTGATTATCTAAACCACGCAATTTCAGATGTGTTTTTTCTCGATTACCCTTGTAGGTGCTGCTCTGGTGAAATAATCATATAAAAGGGGCAGTCCCTGTGAGTGGCAAGATGTCTCCTATTGAAAGTAATGAAGCTCACTGGAAAGGGAAACTTTGCACCGTGGAGTGGAAGTTAGTAGTGAGCAGCAGGACCGGACTGGGAAATCAGACCAGCCCTGGAAATTTGTATAGACCGGCCCGCCCCACTCCGCCCCCTTCATCTTAACCCCGCCCCCTCTGGTGCAGCCCCCTACGTATATTAATTTAAAGTTACTCTCTGTAAAAGTCACATTTGGGGCAACAAAGAGACTGCTTCCTGGGCCTGGTCGCAACTTTTTGCGACCCTGGAAGTTCCACCACTGCCCTGTATATCAGCTATATACCTAAGTGAGATGTCAGATCATTATAACCAATGCCTTAGTGAATGGGATGTTGTGCTATAGGACTTCATTACATACACAGCAAAGTAAAATGCATGTAGTGTGTTGCTGCAGCCGTTAGCTTGTGAGCACTAAGTTGTGACACAATTATTGTCATCAGATCAATGGGTTGTGACACACCTTTATTTTTATTCTTTTGCTATGCTTTAACTTTATTAGACAAGAATTGTGACAATGAGCCCATACATACTCACACAGTCACACGCTTACACACACTCACACACACTCAATCACACACCAACAAGACATCAGACAGGATACCTGCCCAGATAATCTAGAGAATTTAGCCCAACACCTTCTTTTGCAAAAATGCTCCAAGTAAAAACACTATGAATATATTCATTATGGTGGAGATATAATTATTCATAGTGTTTTTACTTGGAGCATTTTTGCAAAAGCAGGTGTTGGGCTAAATTCTCTAGATAATCTCCAAAAAAATTTTTATATGCACATTTCTTTAATGAAGGATAAAACTCTTTAAACATACTACACAGTAAAGCATTTATTCTGTTCCTGCTATTTTAAACAGTGCACTTTCCCAGCAGATTAATGCCCTCACCACCAAAGAATAAACATCACAAAACAGGTAGTAGTATTCCCAGGGACAGCATAACTTCATTGTCAATAACAGCTGCAAAACTGCATTTATTTTTCAGCATTGTATAATCTAAAGGCTACATCATATGCTTGATATTGATAGCAAAAGAGAGGCAGCATAGTGACTGTGTTGTTAATATAAAAAGTTGCTTCTGTTTGAAAATCAGCCAACTGATTCATTATGACATCCTTTACTTTAGCCATGTGACTTTCACTTTAGAAAAATAGTGCCAGTTCTCAGTGCCCTAATATCTTCTACTGTACCAGAGTCTGGGAGTCTGGACTTCACACAGACAGTCAGTCATTAACTTGTATATCACTTCAACCACAATCACATTCACTGATCTTCACTGAGTCTGTTCATCATAATAAAATTAATTAAAAAAAATTATACTACAAAACATACATGATGATAGAATGAATGAGATTAATTTGTGTGGTGACTGATCAGTGATCTTCTAATTTCTGCCCTGACTCCTGACAGACCATGATGTTTGCCTCTGCTCAGTCAGTGCTGCTCTGCTTTTTTGCTGGCCTGCTGAATGCTGATGCCTGCTGCCCACTGCCAGTGCCCAAAATAAAAAAAAATTACTAACTTACTAAGTTGCCAGCCACCGTCCTGAAGTTCCCGCTGTCGGCCCGTCTCTGAGGTGAGGTCTCAACTCTCTTCAGACTCCCAGAGCCCCCCACTGTCTGTCCACACGTGACCCCTTGTGCCGTAGCCGCCTGGTTTCTAACTGATACACTGACTGATGACGCCGTGACGCACGCAGCCGCCAGCCGCTCTGAGGCTCCCTCCACTATGTCACGTGGAGCTGGTGGTGGCGGGACAGACAGTCTTCTCGTTGTGACATCACAGTCGCCGGCCCGGGCCCGCCCCCACCTGCTGCCTGACCCGGCCCACATATGATGATCCACCTGCCTCCTCCTCCCTGGCGGCCCAGTGGTGAACTGACAGTCACACTGTCCCACAGTGAGTGAAAGTTACTAGTTGCGGAGTCAGAATGAGGCAGCAGCGGTCGGACGGAGAGGGGGTTAAGGCAGCCTAGGCAGGGGTTAACAATATAAAAAAAATAACTTAGAAAGAACTGAAGTTTAATAAAATAATAACTTTTACTACACAAATTCTGTTCGCAACAAGAACTTTTTTAGCTTAAGTTGCAATAATATACAGCAGCCATGCCACAAGCCCAGCTGATCTGCCGGCCGGCGGCCCACCGGGATTTTTCCCGGCTGCCCAATCCGGCCCTGGTGAGCAGGGGGCTTGCACTTTAAAAATTAGATCCTGCCACCAATATAAATCACATTAGGCTGTTTTCTGCATATAGCATCTTACAGTCGCCTATATTTTCGTATATGTGTGTTTTGCTATTAGGGTAATAAGTATTTTGAGAGTTTTGAGAAAAGCTCACCACCTTTTATTGGTGACAAAAGCTATGTGATCTGCAGTGCGAAAATCTTTACAGAATTGCGCTTGGACTAGAGAGACAATTTTATATACGCCATGCAACAAACTTCTTGTTTTTTTGTTGCACATCCAGTGTACTTAAATTACGATTTACACTGTGCATATTTAATACAATTTATTCCTGTGTAATATAAATACAAATTTTATGTTTTTTAATAAAATACAATTTTTGATGAACAATTTTGTTACGATTTTTGATGCACTTTAACAATACAATTTTTCCCTGCTTATTTTTGTGGTAATGGTTCAATTATTCATTTTGTATTATGTTTACAATACAAATTTTATTGTGCACTTTTCATATGAAAATGCAGTATACGACACTTAGCGAGACACCCTGTTTTAAAGATAAAAATCGGCTTTAGATCATTCCACCAGAGAAATAGAAGTACTGGCGAGCATTCTTTATAAATCTTGCCAGACCAGAGAGCTTTAGATCATTGGGCTCATAGTGAAAGAGAGAAACAAATAGTCAAACAGATGATCTATCAGACATACAAAAATAATAATAAAAGTTAATAATATATTTCGGTAAACCAGTGAAAAATAATATCACAGATATAAAAAAATAACATAATTTATGTAAAATTTACCTGATAAATTCATTTCTTTCATATTGGCAAGAGTCCATGAGCTAGTGACGTATGGGATATACATTCCTACCAGGAGGGGCAAAGTTTGCCAAACCTCAAAATGCCTATAAATACACCCCCCACCACACCCACAATTCAGTTTAATGAATAGCCAAGAAGTGGTGTGATAAGAAAGGAGCGAAAGCATCAACAAGGAATTGGAATAATTGTGCTTTATACAAAAAAATTATAACCACCATAAAAAGGGTGGGTCTCATGGACTCTTGCCAATATGAAAGAAATGAATTTATCAGGTAAATTCTTACTTAAATTATGTTTTCTTTCATGTAATTGGCAAGAGTCCATGAGCTAGTGACGTATGGGATAGCAAATACCCAAGATGTGGCACTCCACGCAAGAGTCACTAGAGAGGAAGGGATAAAATAAAGACAGCCAATTCCGCTGAAAAATTAATCCACAACCCAAAACAAAAGCTTTAATTTTTATAATGAAAAAAACTGAAATTATAGGCAGAAGAAACAAACTGAAACAGCTGCCTGAAGTACTTTTCTACCAAAAACTGCTTCTGAATAAGAGAAAACATCAAAATGGTAGAATTTAGTAAAAGTATGCAAAGAAGAGCAAATTGTTGCTTTGCAAATCTGATCAACAAAAGCTTCATTCTAAAAAGCCCAGGAAGTGGAAACTAACCTAGTAGAATGAGCCATAATCCTCTGAGGCGGGGAATCACCCGACTCCAAATAAGCATGATGAATCAAAAGCTTTAACCAAGATGCCAAAGAAATGGCAGAAGCCTTCTGACCTTTCCTAGAACCAGAAAAGATAACAAATAGACTAGAAGTCTTTCTGAAATCTTTAGTAGCTTCAACATATTATTTCAAAGCTCTTACCACATCCAAAGAATGTAAAGATCTCTCCTGAGAATTCTTAGGATTAGGACACAATGAAGGGACAATCATTTCTCTACTATTGTTGTTGGAACTCACAACTTAGGTAAAAATTTAAATGAAGTCCGCAAAACCGCCTTATCCTGATGAAAAATCAGAAAAAGGAGACTCACAAGAAAGCGCAGATAATTCAGAAACTCTTCTAGCAGAAGAGATGGCCACAAGGAACAATACTTTCCAAGAAAGTATTTTAATGTTCAGAGAATGCATAGGCTCAAATGGAGGAGCCTTTAAAGCCTTCAAAACCAAATTAAGACTCCAAGGAGGAGAGATTGATTTAATGACAGGCTTGATACGAACCAAAGCCTGTACAAAACAATGAATATCAGGAAAATTAGCAATTTTTCTGTGGAACAGAACAGAAAGAGCAGAGATTTGTCCATTCAAGGAACTTGCAGACAAACCCTTATCTAAACCATCCTGAAGAAACTGTAAAATTCTAGGAATTCTAAAAGAATGCCAAGAGAATTTATGAGAAGAGCATCATGAGATGTAAGTCTTCCAAACTCGATAATAAATCTTTCTAAACACAGATTTACGAGCCTGCAGCATAGTATGAATCACTGAGTCAGAGAAACCTCTATGACTAAGCACTAAGCGTTCAATTTCCATACCATCAAATTTAATGATTTGAGATCCTGATGTAAAAACGAACCTTGAGATATGAGGTCTGGTCTTAATGGAAGTGGTTTCTAAAATAGATAATATAAACTGAGCGCCTACTGTGTGGGATGACCCTTGGCTCTGATGGATGTGATCCCTAGTGGTCAGCAGAAAAAAATGAAGAATCAGAAATATATCAGAGCATCAATTGATGGAGGCTGGGTCCTAATGAAACCATATACAAAATCTCGCTGTATAATAAAAACTTACAATTTATTCAAAGATTCTGGATACAATGTAAATAATTTTTACAACATATATACACATAAATTGGTTACAATTAATAGTCAGAAATTCATGGATCCATGTACTGACAGTTTACAATAAGACACTGTTAACAATAAAAGCTTGTTCCAATAAAAGTGATAAAAAATATAAAATAGATGGTTTGATGTCAGTGCGAGTATAATTAATACAAATAGAATACTGTTAGAAACAATAATAGCTGAACTGATGGCTTAATGTCAGTCAGAGTATGATCTCTGTGGACAAGAAAACTGTTCCAATAAAAGTGATAAAAAATATAAAATAGATGGTTTGATGTCAGTGCGAGTATAATTAATACAAATAGAATACTGTTAGAAACAATAATAGCTGAACTGATGGCTTAATGTCAGTCAGAGTATGATCTCTGTGGACAAGAAAACTGTTCCAATAAAAGTAATAAAAAATATAAAATAGATGGTTTGATGTCAGTGCGAGTATAATTAATACAAATAGAATACTGTTAGAAACAATAATAGCTGAACTGATGGCTTAATGTCAGTCAGAGTATGATCTCTGTGGACAAGAAAACTCCGCTCTGATATGCGTTAGATATAACTTCTATCTTTGAGCGGTCATAAATGGAAAGTAATGGGTAGCAATTTGGAACTGGTAGTGGTTCACAACGTAATTGCAGGAACTTCCCCGTACTGCGCAGCCAAATCCGCTTGGAATGGACTAGGGGGTGTGTACAAAATCTAAAGTGCCTAAGTATAGGATTGAAAACAAAACAATGGTGCAGTATATTACATAAATTAAAACCTGTTAAAGTATATGCTAAACGTCAACGGCATAAAGTGCTAATATCTACCTTCCAACTAAAATATCAATCTGGTGCAAAGTGAAAAACAATAAAATAACGAAGCAGTTTATACGATAATTGAAACCTTATAAGAATTATATAGGTGTGTGTTAAACCTCCACGGCAAAATAAGTGCTATTGTCTGACTCCAAACTGAATATCAATCGAACACGTATAAAAATAGTGAAAAAGATGCAGGGTTTATAAAAATAACAAAGTGAAACAGCTTGAATAATAGCTTGTAAAAAACTTGAAAAAATAGTGTCTGTGTATCACTCTTGTAACTTTGCTATGGGCATAAAAGACGGAGAGATAAAATAACAGCTGTAATCCAAACGGTGCAAAGTGATCTTCACTAACAGACGTGTGAGGATATGTGCAACAGTATATGTTCAGAGAATGCATAGTCTCAAACACTTCCCTTTTTCCGTCAGTTATGATATACCCCACGATGTCTCCGTTTTGAACTTTAAGTATTTATGATACCTTTATGACTTTAAGAAAATAATTGGATCCATTAGACATATATCGAAATATTGTAAGACAACTTATAATCCAAAAGAAAATATCTATCCCCCTCTTTTTTCTTGTTATGACATTTTCTAAAAATCCTAATGCTAGGATGTTTATTTATTACCGGAACAATCAGAAATATATTACTGTGAGGTAACTCATAAATAAAAATTGGTGGAACGAATTAACTATGGTGGTGGTATTATAATGAATTCATTTATATCATGATACACTGTTTCATTTATATCATGATACACTGTTGCATTTTAACAAATGATGAAGTGAGTTTATGTTAGTTCTAACAAACAAATGTCAAAATAAGTGCACGGATAACCATCCAATCCGTCGTTTGTTTTTCTACACACCCAAATAAGAGCCAATCACTAAGTGAATTCACCACACACCTTAAGTCTTGCCCTATCATAGAGGTGCAAGACACTGCTCTGTTATTTTTCTATGGAAACAAATGAATATCGAGTAATTTTATTGAGAAAAATTAATCCGGTATCCACCTATAATACCGCAACATTGAAACACACTGAATCATACAGACTTTAATGGTAGCCGAAAAAGATTATGAAGTTTATAGTAAAAAGTTAAAGACCCTTGCTCCGGAACCTTTTTGAAAGTACATCCGGTATAAAGAAACCGACAAACGTTAACAAGGTATTTAAGGACGCCAGTGCAAACACACAATCAGTCTTGATAAAGGTCAGTACATGACCGAAACGCGTTGACTGGTGAGTACATTACTGATATTAGGTTATTTTAAAAAACAATCTACACTATTATTTGTTTTGTTTTTGGCAGAGGGAAGATCTCCTGAACCAACGTTGAACACAACCACATATAGAATAGGTGTAGCGCTATGTGATATAAATCATTGACTTTTGAACCTACCATAGTCGCCTGAAGTATACAAATTGACTTCTGTTTCTCTTTGTGGACCGCATATTATTGTGGACTTCATATACTGTTGCACATATCCTCACACGTCTGTTAGTGAAGATCACTTTGCACCGTCTGGATTACAGCTGTTATTTCATCTCTCCGTCTTTTATGCCCATAGCAAAGTTACAAGAGTGATACACAGACACTATTTTTTCAAGTTTTTTACAAGCTATTTTTCAAGCTGTTTCACTTTGTTATTTTTATAAACCCTGCATCTTTTTCACTATTTTTATACGTGTTCGATTGATATTCAGTTTGGAGTCAGACAATAGCACTTATTTTGCCGTGGAGGTTTAACACACACCTATATAATTCTTATAAGGTTTCAATTATTGTATGAACTGCTTCGTTATTTTATTGTTTTTCACTTTGCACCAGATTGACATTTTAGTTGGAAGGTAGATATTAGCACTTTATGCCATTGACGTTTAGCATACACTTTAACAGGTTTTAATTCATTTAATATACTGCACCATCGTTTTGTTTTCAATCCTATACTTAGGTACTGTAGATTTTGTACACACCCCCTAGTCCATTCCAAGCGGATTTGGCCGCGCAGTACGGGGAAGTTCCTGTAACTACGTTGTGAACCACTACCAGTTCCAAATTGCTACCCATTACTTTCCATTTATGACTGCTCAAAGATAGAAGTTATATCTAACGCATATCAGAGCGGAGTTTTCTTGTCCACAGAGATCATACTCTGACTGACATTAAGCCATCAGTTCAGCTATTATTATTTCTAACAGTATTCTATTTGTATTAATTATACTCGCACTGACATCAAACCATCTATTTTATATTTTTTATCACTTTTATTGGAACAAGCTTTTATTGTTAACAGTGTTTTATTGTAAACTGTCAGTACATGGATCCATGAATTTCTGACTATTAATTGTAACCAATTTATGTGTATATATGTTGTAAAAATTATTTACATTGTATCCAGAATCTTTGAATAAATTGTAAGTTTTTATTATACAGTGAGATTTGTATATGGTTTCATTAGGACCCTGCCTCCACCAATTGACGCTCTGATATATTTCTGATTCCTTAATGGAAGTGGCCAAGGTTGGCAACTGGACATCCGAACAAGATCCACATTCCAAAACCTGTGCGGCCATGCAGGAGCCACGAGCAGCACAAATGATTGCTCCATGATGTTTTTGAAAATCACTCTTGGAAGAAGAACTAGAGGCGGAAAAATATAGGCAGGTTGATAACTCCAAGGAAGTGTCAACGCATCCACTGCTACCTCCTGAGAATCTCTGAACCTGGATAGGTACCTGACAAGTTTCTTGTTTAGATGAGATGCCATCAGAACTATTTCTGGAAGCCCCCACATCTGAACAAATTGAAAAAACACATCTGGGTGAAGAGACCACTCTTCCAGATGTAAAGCTTGATGACTAAAATAATCCGCTTCCCAATTGTCTAGACCTGGGATATGGACCACAGAAATTAGACAGGAGCTGGATTCTGCCCAAGCAAGTATCCGAGATACTTCTTTCATAGCCTGAGGACTATGAGTCCCCCCTGATGATTGACATACGCCACAGTTGTAACATTGTCTGTCTGGAAACTAATAAACGTCTCTCTCTTCAATAGAAGCCAAAACTGAAGAACTCTGAGAATCGCACAGAGTTCCAAAATATTGATTGGTAATCTCGCCTCTTGAGATTTCCAAACCCCTTGTGCTGTCAGAGATCCCCAGACAGCTTCCCAATCTAAAAGACTTGCATCTGTTGTAAACACGGTCCAGGTTGGATGAACCACCGCAGAACTATACGATGGTGATCTAACCACCAAGACAGAGATAGTCGAATATTGGGATTCAAGGATATTAAATGTGATATCCTAGTAAAATCCCTGCACCATTTATTCAGCATTAAAAACTGGAGAGGTCTCATATGAAAATGAACAAAAGGAATCGAGTCCGATGCTGCAGTCATGAGACCTAAAACTTCCATACATAAACCTACTGAAGGAAATAATAGAGACTAATGTTTCCGACAAACTGGACCCAATATAAATTGTCTCTTGTCTGTTAAAGATAAAGACATGGACACAATCTATGTGGAAACCTAAAAAAGGTGACCCTTGTCTTGAAGAATCAAGGAACTTTTCTGATAAAAGGAACCTCCAACCATGTGTTTGAAGAAAACAACAGAAGTTGAATCATATGAAATTCTGCAGAATGAAAAGACTGAGCAAATACCAAGATATCGTCCAAATAAGGAAATACCGAGAACCTTAGAAAAGATTCCTAGAGCTGTTGCTAGGCAAGAAAGGAAGAGCAACAAATTGGTAATGCTTGTCCAAAAAAAGAGAATTTCAGAAAATGAAAATAATCTGAATGAAACAGAATATGAATATATGCATCCTGTAAGTCTATTATGGGCAAATAATGCCCTTGCTGAACAAAAGGCAGAATAGACCTTATAATCACCATTCTGAAAGATGGTACTCTTACATGACAAATCAAAAGATTTTCTTCCTTTGAAACAATGAATAGCTCTTAATAAAACCACAGACCCCGTTCCAGAAACGGAACTGGTATGAATACCCCAGATAACTCCAGGTCTGAAACACACTTTAGGAAAGTCTGAGCCTTTACTGGGATTGCTGGAATATGTGAGAGAGAAAAAGACTTCTCACAGGCGGTCTTACTCTGAATCCTATTCTGTACCCCAATCTAAGGAGTTTGGACCGAATTAACCAAACAACTTTAGAAAAATCTTAACCTGCCCCCTACCAGCTAAGCTGGAATAAGTGCCACACCTTCATGTGAATTTGGGGGCTGGCTTTGATCTCTTAAATGGCTTGAATTCATTCCATTTTGAAGAAAGCTTCCAATTAGAAACATATTACTTGGGGAAGAATTAGGTTTCTGTTCCTTATTAAGAACAAAAACGGAAATAAAGTTTAAGATTTACTCTTAGAACTTAATCTTGATGCAAAAAAACTCCCTTCCCCACAGTAACAGTTGAAAGTATTGAATCCAGCTGTGAACCAAATAATTTATTACCTTGGAAGGAAAGAAAATAGAAATCTGGATTTAGAAATCAAATCATCATTCCAAGATTTAGGCCACAAAGTTCCTCTAGCTAAAATAGCTAAAGACATAGGCCTAGATTTAGAGTTTGGCGGTAGCCGTGAAAACCAGCGTTAGAGGCTCCTAACGCTGGTTTTAGGCTACCGCCGGTATTTGGAGTCATTAAAAAAAGGGTCTAACGCTCACTTTTCAGCCGCGACTTTTCCATACCGCAGATCCCCTTACGTCAATTGCGTATCCTATCTTTTCAATGGGATCTTTCTAACTCCGGTATTTAGAGTCTTGGCTGAAGTGAGCGTTAGAAATCTAATGACAAAACTCCAGCCGCAGAAAAAAAGTCAGTAGTTAAGAGCTTTCTGGGCTAACGCCGGTTCATAAAGCTCTTAACTACTGTGCTCTAAAGTACACTAACACCCATAAACTACCTATGTACCCCTAAACCGAGGTCCCCCCCACATCGCCGCCACTCGATTAATTTTTTTTAACCCCTAATCTGCCGACCGCCACCTACGTTATACTTATGTACCCCTAATCTGCTGCCCCTAACACCGCCGACCCCTGTATTATATTTATTAACCCCTAACCTGCCCCCCACAACGTCGCCGCCAGCTACCTACAATAATTAACCTCTAATCTGCCGACCGCAAAGCGCCGCCACCTACATTATAGCTATGTACCCCTAATCTGCTGCCCCTAACACCGCCGACCCCTATATTATATTTATAACCCCTAATCTGCCGCCCTCAACGTCGCCTCCACCTGCCTACACTTATTAACCCCTAATCTGCCGACCGGACCGCACCGCTATTATAATAAAGTTATTAACCCCTAATCCGCCTCACTAACCCTATAATAAATAGTATTAACCCCTAATCTGCCCTCCCTAACGTCGCCGACACCTAACTTCAAACATTAACCCCTAATCTGCCGACCGGAGCTCACCGCTATTCTAATAAATGTATTAACCCCTAAAGCTAAGTCTAACCCTAACACTAACACCCCCCTAAATTAAATATAATTTTTATCTAACAAAATAAATTAACTCTTATTAAATAAATTATTCCTATTTAAAGCTGAATACTTACCTGTAAAATAAATCCTAATATAGCTACAATATAAATTATAATTATATTATAGCTATTTTAGGATTTATATTTATTTTACAGGTAACTTTGTATTTATTTTAACCAGGTACAATAGCTATTAAATAGTTAAGAACTATTTAATAGCTACCTAGTTAAAATAATTACAAATTTACCTGTAAAATAAATCCTAACCTAAGTTACAATTAAACCTAACACTACACTATCAATAAATAAATTAAATAAAATACCTACAATTACCTACAATTAAACCTAACACTACACTATCAATAAATTAATTAAATACAATACCTACAAATAACTACAATGAAATAAACTAACTAAAGTACAAAAAATAAAAAAGAACTAAGTTACAAAAAAAAAAAATATTTACAAACATAAGAAAAATATTACAACAATTTTAAACTAATTACACCTACTCTAAGCCCCCTAATAAAATAACAAAGCCCCCCAAAATAAAAAAATGCCCTACCCTATTCTAAATTACTAAAGTTCAAAGCTCTTTTACCTTACCAGCCCTGAACAGGGCCCTTTGCGGGGCATGCCCCAAGAAGTTCAGCTCTTTTGCCTGTAAAAAAAAACATACAATACCCCCCCCCCCAACATTACAACCCACCACCCACATACCCCTAATCTAACCCAAACCCCCCTTAAATAAACCTAACACTAAGCCCCTGAAGATCTTCCTACCTTATCTTCACCATACCAGGTTCACCGATCGATCCAGAAGAGCTCCTCCGATGTCCTGATCCAAGCCGAAGCGGGGGGCTGAAGAGGTCCATGATCCGGCTGAAGTCATCATCCAAGCGGGAGCTTAAGAGGTCCATGATCCGGATGAAGTCTTCATCCAAGCGGGAGCTGAAGAGGTCCATGATCCGGATGAAGTCTTCTATCAACGGCATCTTCAATCTTCTTTCTTCGGGAGCCATCATCTTCCATCCGGCGCGGAACATCCTCTTCTCCCGACGCCTACTAGCCGAATGACGGTTCCTTTAAATGACGTCATCCAAGATGGCGTCCCTCGAATTCTGATTGGCTGATAGGATTCTATCAGCCAATTGGAATTAAGGTAGGAATATTCTGATTGGCTGACGGAATCAGCCAATCAGAATCAAGTTCAATCCGATTGGCTGATCCAATCAGCCAATCAGATTGAGCTCGCATTCTATTGGCTGATCGGAACAGCCAATAGAATGTGAGCTCAATCTAATTGGCTGATTGGATCAGCCAATCGGATTGAACTTGATTCTGATTGGCTGATTCCATCAGCCAATCAGAATATTCCTACCTTAATTCCGATTGGCTGATAGAATCCTATCAGCCAATCGGAATTCGAGGGACGCCATCTTGGATGACGTCATTTAAAGGAACCGTCATTCGTCGTTCAGTCGTCTGCCAGGATGGATGTTCCGCGTCGGAGGTCTTCAGGATGCTGCCGCTCCACTCCGGATGGATGACGATAGAAGATGCCTCTTGGATGAAGACTTCAATCAAATGGAAGACCTCTTCTGCCCCGCTTGGATGAAGACTTCTACCGGATGGAGGACCTCTTCTTGCTCCGCTTGGATGAAGAATTTGGCTCGGCTGGGTGAAGACGACTCAAGGTAGGGAGATCTTCATGGGCTTAGTGTTAGGTTTATTTAAGGGGGGTTTGGGTTAGATTAGGGGTATGTGGGTGGTGGGTTGTAATGTTGGGGGGGGTATTGTATGTTTTTTTTTACAGGCAAAAGAGCTGAACTTCTTGGGGCATGCCCCGCAAAGGGCCCTGTTCAGGGCTGGTAAGGTAAAAGAGCTTTGAACTTTAGTAATTTAGAATAGGGTAGGGCATTTTTTTATTTTGGGGGGCTTTGTTATTTTATTAGGGGGCTTAGAGTAGGTGTAATTAGTTTAAAATTGTTGTAATATATTTCTAATGTTTGTAAATATTTTTTTATTTTTTGTAACTTAGTTATTTTTTATTTTTTGTTCTTTAGTTAGTTTATTTATTTGTATTTATTTGTAGGAATTGTATTTCATTTATTTATTGATAGTGTAGTGTTAGGTTTAATTGTAGATAATTATAGGTATTTTATTTAATTAATTTATTGATAGTGTAGTGTTAGGTTTAATTGTAACTTAGGTTAGGATTTATTTTACAGGTAAATTTGTAATTATTTTAACTATTTTAGCTATTAAATAGTTCTTAACTATTTAATAGCTATTGTACCTGGTTAAAATAAATACAAAGTTACCTGTAAAATAAATATTAATCCTAAAATAGCTATAATATAATTATAATTTATATTGTAGCTATATTAGGATTTATTTTACAGGTAAGTATTTAGCTTTAAATAGGAATAATTTATTTAATAAGAGTTAATTAATTTCGTTAGATTTAAATTATATTTAACTTAGGGGGGTGTTAGTGTTAGGGTTAGACTTAGCTTTAGGGGTTAATACATTTATTAGAATAGCGGTGAGCTCCGGTCGGCAGATTAGGGGTTAATGTTTGAAGTTAGGTGTCGGCGATGTTAGGGAGGGCAGATTAGGGGTTAATACTATTTATTATAGGGTTAGTGAGGCGGATTAGGGGTTAATAACTTTATTATAATAGCGGTGCAGTCCGCTCGGCAGATTAGGGGTTAATAAGTGTAGGCAGGTGGAGGCGACGTTGTGGGGGGCAGATTAGGGGTTAATAAATATAATATAGGGGTCGGCGGTGTTAGGGGCAGCAGATTAGGGGTACATAGGGATAATGTAAGTAGCGACGGTTTACGGAGCGGCAGATTAGGGGTTAATAATAATATGCAGGGGTCAGCGATAGCGGGGGCGGCAGAATAGGGGTTAATAAGTGTAAGGTTAGGGGTGTTTAGACTCGGGGTACATGTTAGAGTGTTAGGTGCAGAGGTAGGAAGTGTATCCGCATAGCAAACAATGGGGCTGCGTTAGGAGCTGAACGAGGCTTTTTTGCAGGTGTTAGGGTTTTTTTCAGCTCAAACAGCCCCATTGTTTTCTATGGGGGAATCGTGCACGAGCACGTTTTAGAGGCTGGCCGCGTCCGTAAGCAACTCTGGTATCGAGAGTTGAAGTTGCGTTAAATATGCTCTGCGCTCCTTTTTTGGAGCCTAACGCAGCCATTCTGTGGACTCTCAATACCAGAGTTATTTTAAAGGTGCGGCCAGAAAAAAGCCAGCGTTAGCTACGTGGGTCGTTACCGACAAAACTCTAAATCTAGCCGATAGATTTTAACCTCAATTTTGATAATATCAAAAAAATTGCATCACAAATGACATTATTAGCATGTTGAATCAAGTTAACAATGCTAAACAAATCATAATCCGATACTTGTTGCACTAAAGTTCCCAACTAAGAAAGGTGAAACAGCTGCAACATCAGCCAAAGAAATTGCAAGAAAAGGACCTGAAAATAAATTAATTTTCCTTAGATAAGATACAAGTTTCCAATCTGAAGGAGTAGAGATAGCCCCATTAACTTTGGGGATCTTTTCCCAAAATTCCAAACTGCTGGCAAAGGATACAATATTTTTTTAAAAACCTTAAAGAAGGAATAAAAGAAGTACCAGGCCTATTTCCATTCCCTAGTATTAGGAACTGGAAAAAAAATGATAAATGATAGCTAGCCTTAAAATCAAGAGGAATAGTCTCCTCAATATCCAAGATAATCAACACTTTTTCAACAAAGAACAAATGAACTCCATTTTAAAAATAAAAAAGTAAATTTGTTAGTGTCAATATCTGATGAAGAATATTCTGAATCAGATAAATCCTCATCAGAGAAGGATAATTCAGTATGTTGTCGGTCATTTGAAAATTCATCAATTAAAATGAGAAGTTTAAAAAAGACCTTACATTTTATTAGAAGGCGGGATGGCAGACAAAGCCTTCTGAATAGAATCAGAAAACTATTCTTATAAATTCCCAGGTATATCTAGTACATAGATGTTAAAAGAATAGCAACAGACAATGCATTAATACTGATGAACATTTTCTCTGCATGTAAAAGTTTATCATGATAACTTATTACAAACCATAGCTAAAGATAAAAATTCATAACATTAAAATAAATGAACTTAGCTTTGGTAGGACTGATATCAGTCAGCAGGAATCCAACAGTGCTTTCTGATACAGGAACAGTTTTGAGATATCTTGCAAATGTAAGAGAAAAAACAACATATAAAGCAAAATATCAATTTCCTTATATGACAGTTTCAGGAAAGGAAAGAAATGCAAAACAAAATAAGCCTCTGGAAACCAGAAGCAAAAAGAAATGAAGTCTTAAATAATGTCAAAAGTTTGGCATCAAGTATGACACCCACAACTGACAAAATATTTTTTGGCGCCAAAAACGTCTGCAACAAACACGTGCATCATAGATGACGCAACCATGTGAAAAAACTCAGCGCCAACTAAGACGCCGGAAATGACGAAGTTACGTCAAGAAACGTAATTCTCGTGCCAAAAAAGTCTTGCGCCAAGAATGACACAATAACTTATAGAATTTTGCACTCCTGCGAGCCTAAAAGCCCGCAATTTAGAAAGAGAGTCAATTTGAAAATTTCAGGTAAGAATTTTTTTTTTCTTTTTAATGTGCATTTCCCATATATGAAACTGACAGTCTGCAAAAAAGGAAATATACTGATAAACCTGAATCATGGCAAACATAAGTACAAACATATATTTAGAACTTTAAATAAAAAGTGCCAAACCATAGCTGAGAGTGTCTTAAATAAAAGAAACATACTTACCAAAAGACACTCATCTACATAAAGTAGATAGCCAAACCAGTACTGAAACGAGAATCAGCAGAGTTAATGGTATATAAGAGTATATCGTCGATCTGAAAAGGGAGGTAGGAGATGAATCTCTACGACCGATAACAGAGAACCTATGAAATAGATCCCCGTTAGGATGACCATTGCATTCAATAGGTGATACTCCCTTCACATCCCTCTGTCATTCACTGCACTCTGAGAGGAACCGGGCTTCAAAAGAGCTGAGAAGCGCATATCAATGTAGAAATCTAGCACAAACTTACTTCACCACCTCCATAGGAGGCAAAGTTTGTAAAACTGAATTGTGGGTGTGGTGGGGGGTGTATTTATAGGCATTTTGAGGTTTGGGAAACTTTGCCCCTCCTGGTAGGAATGTATATCCCATACGTCACTAGCTCATGGACTCTTGCCAATTACATGAAAGAAAAGTTATATCCAAAAATTGATACAAAATATATATATATTTAAACGGTCAGTCTACCTGAAAATGTTAATTGCTTACAAATATAGATAATCCCTTTATTACCCATTCCCCAATTTTGCATAACCAACACCGTTATATTAATACACTTTTTATTTCTGTGATTACCTTATATCTAAGCCTCTGCAGACCTCCCCCTTATATCAGTGCTATTTACAAACTTACATTTTAGCAAATTAGTGATGCTTCATAAATAACCCCACTGAAGTGAGCACAATATTATCTATATGGCACACAGTAACTAGGGCTGTCTGGCTGTGAAAAGCTGATAAAATGCACTGAGATAAAAGGCGACCTCTAAAGGCTTAGAAACAGTCAGAAATGTAGAGGTTTAAAGGTTATAAAGTGTATTAATATAACAATGTTGATGGTGCAAAGCTGGGGAATGGGTAGTAAAGGTGTTATCTATCTTTTTAAACAATAACATAAATCAAGTAGACTGTCCCTTTAAGGTGATTTAGTTAGAAAGAGAAAAAAAATTACAACTTGAATAAGTTTCCCCTTTTTCTATTCATTCCTTGTCTAGTAATTTAACATTACCATTGTCCTCTGTTCAGGGCTTCTAACATAAAATTAGTGTTATCAAAAGCATTTAACAGTTTCCTTTGTATATAAGTTTCTAATGTTTTAATATATATACCCCAGCATTTAAATGGACATAAAACCCAAACTTTAAACAACTTTTCAATTCACTTGTTATTTAATTGGATTTTTTCTCTTGGTATCCTTTGTTGGAAAATTTACCTAGGTAGGTTCAGGAGCAGCAATGCACTACTAGGATCTAGCTGCTGATTGCAGGCGGCACATATAATCCTCTTGTCATTGGCTCACCTGATGTTCTCAGATAGCTCTTAGTAGTGCATTGCTGCTCCTTCAACAAAGGATACCATAAGAATGAAACTAATTTGATAATAGAAATAAAATGGAAAGTTGCTTTAAATGGTATGCTCTATCTGAATCTCGAAAGAAATGTTTTGTTTTGTATTCCCCTTTAATAAACATTACACTCTTTTATCAAGATCATTTTGACATAATATTGTTATTTTCTTAGTTGGGTCTAAATCTCATTCTTTAATTATTTAACTGTTTGGGATCTAAACCTAATTCATTTCTTAAAGGGATATGAAACCCAATTTGTTTTCTTTCATTACTCAGAGCATGCAATTTTAAGCAACTTTCTAATTTAATCCTATTATTTTTTCTTCATTCTCTTGGTATCTTTATTTGAAAATCAGGAATGTACGTTTAGGAGCCACACATTTTTGGTTCAGAACCCTGGGTAGGGCTTGCTAATTGGTGGCTACCCAGGATTGACTACCCAGGACTGGCTCCTAAGCTAACAATCCTACTTTTCAAAGAGATACCAAGAGAATTAAAAAAATGATAATAGAGTAAATTAGAAAGTTGCGTAAAATTGGATGATCTATCTGAATCATGAAAGAAAAAAACATTGAGTTTCATATCCCTTTAAATATTCTCTATCTTGCTATTATAATGATCATAATTATAAACCTCTGTTGATCTTTCTGGTTTAATATAGGATCAAAAAATGTAACTCTTTTCCACAGCATCTAATAATTGGCTAGATTACGAGTTTTGCGTTATGAGCAGCTCGGTGCTAACTGGCAAGTTATTTTCACCGCTCACCTCCCTATAGGGCTGCTATTACAGGTTTGCATAAACCCGGAGTTAGCAGGCAATATGTAAGCCTTGAGCAAAATTGAGCTCCATACTGCACTCCAATACCAGCGCTGTTTTGAGCTGGTTTTACGTGCTCGTGCACGATTTCCCCTTAGACATCAATGGGGAGAGCCGGCTAAAAAAAAGCCTAACACCTGCAATAAAGGAGCGTAAAGCTCCGTAACGCAGCCCCATTGATTCCTATGGAGAAATCAAATTTATGTTTACACCTAACACCCTAACATAAACCCGAGTCTAAACACCCCTAATCTGCTGCTCCCTACACCGTCGCCACCAACCTACACTTATTAAACCCTAATCTGCCGCCCCCAATGTTGTCACCACCTACCTACACTTATTAATCCCTAATCTGCTGCCTCCAATGTCGCCGCCACCTACATTACAGTTATTAACCCCTAATCTGCCACCCCCGACATCGCCGCCACCAACCTACACTTATTAACCTCTAATATGCCACCTCCAACGTCGCCGCCACTATACTAAAATTATTAACCCCTAAACCTAACCATAAGTCTAACCCTAACGTAACCCTAACACCCACTAACTTGAACATAATTAAAATACATCTAAATTAAAATTAACTAAATAATTCCTATTTAAAATTAAATACTTACCTATGAAATAAACCCTAAGCTAGCTACAATATAAGTAATAGTTACATTGCAGCTATCTTAGGTTTTATTTTTATTTCACAGCTAAGTTTGTATTTATTTTAACTAGGTAGACTAGTTAGTAAATAGTTATTAACTATTTACTAACTACCTAGTTAAAATAAATACAAATTTACCTGTAAAATAAAACCTAACCTGAGTTACACTAACACCTAACCTTACACTACAATTAAATAAATTACATTCATTAAATACTATTAACTAAATTACTAAAAACAAACAAACAGTAAATTACACAAAATAAAAAAGAAATTATCAAATATTTAAACTAATTACACCTAATCTAATAGCCCTATCAAAATAAAAGAGCCCCCCCAAAATAAAAAAAACCCCTAACCTAAACTAAACTGCCCATAGCCCTTAAAAGGGCCTTTTGCGGGGCATTGCCCCAAAGAAATAATTTCTTTTACCTGTAAAAAAAAAAATACAAACAACCTATCTAAAACCCACCACCCACACAACCAAACCCCCCAAATAAAAACCTATCTGAAAAACCTAAGCTTTCTATTACCCTGAAAAGGGCATTTGGATGGGCATTGCCCTTAAAATGGCATTTCGCTTTTTTCAGCCCAAACCCTAATCTAAAAATAAAACCCACCCAATAAACCCTTAAAAAAAACGAACACTAACCCCCGAAGATCCACTTCCACAGTTTTTGAAGACCCAACATCCATCCTCAACAAAGCGGCAGAAGTCCTCAGCGAAGCGGGCCGAAGTCTTCATCCAAGCAGGCCGAAGTCTTCATCCAAGCCGGCAGAAGTCTTCATCCAGACGGCAACTTCTATATTCATCCATCTGACACGGAGCAGCTCCATCTTCAAGACAGTCGGCGCGGAGCATCCTCTTCTGTTGACGGCTACTGAAGAATGAAGGTTCCTTTAAGGGACGTCATCCAAGATGGCGTCCCTTGAATTCTGATTGGCTGATAGAATTCTATCAGCCAATCGGAATTAAAGGTGAAAAATTGCTATTGGCTGATGCAATAAGCCAATAGGATTGAGCTTCAATCCTATTGGCTGATCCAATCAGCCAATAGGATTGAGCTTGTATTCTATTGGCTTATTGGGACATCCAATTCTATCAGCCAATTGGAATTCAAGGGACACCATCTTGGATGACGTCCCTTAAAGGAACCTTCATTCTTTGTTAGCCATCAAGAGAAGAGGATTCTCCGTGCCGGATGTCTTGAAGATAGAGCCGCTCCGCGCAGGATGGATGAAGATAGAAGATGCTGTCTGGATGAAGACTTCGGCTGGCTTGGATGAAGACTACAGCCCGCTTGGATGAAGACTTCTGCTGGCTTCGCTGAGGACTTCTGCCGCTTCGTTGAGGATGGATGTCGGGTCTTCAAAAATTGTAAGTGGATCTTCGGGGGTTAGTGTTTGGTTTATTTAAGGTTTTATTTTTAGCTTAGGTTTTGGGCTGAAAAAGAGCTATGCCCTTTTAAGGGCAATGCCCATCCAAATGTCCTTTTCAGGACAATGGGGAGCTTAGTTTTTTTTAGATTTTTAGTTTTTATTTGGGGGCTTTTTTTTTTACAGGTAAAAGAGTTGATTTCTTTGGGGCAATGACCCGCAAAAGGCCCTTTTAAGGTCTATTGGCAGTTTAGTTTAGGCTAGGTTTTTTTTATTTGGGGGGGGGCTTTTTTATTTTGATAGGGCTATTAGATTAGGTGTAATTAGTTTAAATATTTGATAATTTCTTTTTTATTTTGTGTAATTTAGTGTTTGTTTTTCTTGTAATTTAGCTAATTGTATTTAATGAATGTAATTTATTTAACTGTAGTGTAAGGTTAGGTGTTAGTGTAAGACAGGTTAGGTTTTATTTTACAGGTAAATTTGTATTTATTTTAACTAGGTAGCTAGTAAATAGGAAATAACTATTTACTTACTAGTTTACCTTGTTAAAATAAATACATTCTTAGCTGTGAAATAAAAATAAAACCTAAGATAGCTATAATGTAACTATTAGTTATAATAGCTTGTAAGATTTTAATGTGTATAAATGTAGTATTACTGTAGTTATAGAAAGATGGTATTATTACAGTTATAAAGAGGTTAATATGTTCTTCTTACTATTTTAAACATCAGGCATAGAGCAATGCTGAGGTAGCCAGTTTACGTATACCAAGAGTTAAGATCATATATGGGTAGAGAAGTTTGCTGTGGGTAGCAAGAGCTTACAATAGTGTAGATCACCTTATTTGGAATAGAGCCAAAAGTATATGGTCAGCATTCTTAAAGGGTATAAAAGTTAGGATAAAGGAGAATAGACAGAGTTCATCTTTGGAAGGGAAACACCAACGATACAAGCTGTAACCCGGACTCCCACAAGAAACAAACGGGGTAATATTCATTTATGTATTATTTCTCTGTTAAATTGTTTTTATGTGTTATTTATCTGGACTTTAATAAATGTGTGATGGTTTAAATAGTTGAAGGTAGTATGGTTGTCTGTTTCTGGAGGGTTTCAAAGATATACAGTACGGTATATGAAATTCGTTTGTACAGGGCCGATTATTAATATATTTATATATTAATTTTTAGACGTGAATGGTTTTTAACATAAGATCTTTTGGTTATTTAAGAGTAATTTCTTACATTTTGGCGAGCCAGGTAGGAGATTTGTTAAGATTCGTGTTCACAACAGATAGCTTTATTTTTAGGTTTTGTTAAAGAGAGATAGATTACTTGTGCTGAAGAATTAGCTAGCAATCTTTAGATGAGTAGTTGTTTGTAACATTCACAAGGTTAAAAGGTTATGGAGCTGTTTTTGGGAATGATCGCTTCAGTTAAAAAGCAGAATGAAATTTTAAACTGTATTGAAGGAGTTTTTAATCCATGGTCTAATGTGCAAGAGTATGTTAATAAATCTATTGACAATAAGATATTTTACAAGTCTGAGGGAATGAAAGCATTAATGTTTGGTGCATACAAAATAGCAGAGAATTATTCTAAAGTAACTGGAGAATTGCAGGATTTACAAAGGCAGTTAACTGAGGTGAAATGTCGGAATGAATCTTTAACTCTAGCAAATACTTCAGCTGTTTCTTTTAGTCAGGAAACTAGAGAAGCTTTGTTGACAAATAGAGAATTGAGTGCAGAGAATGTGTCTTTACAACAAATGTTACTGGATGCTCATGGAGCAATTCAAGTTTTAAAACAGCCAGGGCAAGTGTGTGTACCTGAGGATCATTCTAAATGTCATGAAATTATTAATGATTTACAAACAAAACTGGGTCAAAGAAATGCATTAATCGCTGCATGCAAAATACCAGTTAATTTTGTAGAGTCAGAGTGTGTTGAAGGTGTAAGTGACAAAAAGAATGTGGAGAATGTAAAGATGGCACCAATTCTAGTTAAGGAACAGTTAGATGAAGAGGGAGAGATCATTTCACGTATTAAAATTAACCAGCCTTTGACTAGCACAGAAATTGCTACATTAAGTAAGGAACTAGGACAGTTTAAATTAGGCGATGATTCCTTAGATGTTATGATTAGGTTATCACAGTGTGAAAGAATACACAAAGAATTGCAAACAAATGATATATTTGATATAATTGTAACAAGTATGGATGATGCATTAAAAGCAAGCATGCCTTCAGAGGTTTTTCTTAGACCAAGAGTTAAACAACAGTTAGTGCATGAGTTACTAAAAACATTAGGAATTGATTAAATGGATGCTCATTCATCATATGTAAATTGCAAACAGAGAAAGAATGAATCAGTGCAAGGATTTGCTGATAAACTGTTTGAAATGTATAAACTAACTTTTCCTGAAAATACTGAGGCAGATCATAACAATGAAATGTATAAACGTGGGTTACTAAACCGCATTTATCCAGAAATTAGAAAATTGGTTGGTTTGACTGTGTCTTCAAGTAACACTTTTAACAAAATAATGGAATGTATAAAAAGAGCAGAGTTGTTGTGCAGAGAAACTAACAGGGGGTTAAAACAAAAAATGTTTGCAGTTGAAGGGCCACCCCCAGATAACCAACAATATACTACCATGTCTAACAAAAAAAGATTTCTAAAGTCTGTTCAATGTTTTCTGTGTAAAAAATGGGGGCATGTTAGTTTCCAATGTACACAGAAAACTAATTCTGCAACAGCGACATCTGCTGACCAAACTGAGTTAAAACATGAATTGGAAAATCTAAAAAAGGAACAGGAAAGAATTAAATTGATTCAAACTACAAATCAAATTACCAGTTCTGTTAATAGAGAATAGGAAATAGTCAGCTCTAATTGTTTGTCTGGAGTGAGGTTCAGACATGATGGATATAGTCGTCCAATGTTAAAAGGAGTTGTGAATGGGGGCGCACAACAAAATGTATTTTTAATAGACACTGGTGCTTCTGTATCTATCATTCATACCTCACAGCCTCAATCTCATCCATTGTCCACAGGGGAGAAAATTGTTTTGCAAGCTTTCCAAGGTTCATATACTGATGCTTATAAAGCTAAAAAGACTATAATTTCAATTGATAATGACATTTTTTACTTAGAAGCATATTTGATGAATTTGCCTGATGAAATATCAATTTTGGGTTCTGATTTTCTCACAAAGCATAATGTTGTGATTGATTATGCTAATGAGAAAATATGGTTTAATACAGGTGATAAACATTGTATTATTTCTGATTCACATTGTATTTATGCTATCAAAAAACTAGAAGAGTTACATTTACCTGTACATGAAAATGACAAAGTTACAAAAATTTTGCAGCAGCATGCACATGCATTTGCTAAACATAAACATGATTGTGGGAAATTAGAAGGGGAAGAGTTTATACCAGGAAAAATACATGTAGCTCAAAAGCAATATCCAATTCCTAAAGAAAGTGAGCCATATATACAGCAGACAATAGATTCTTTACTTGAACAAGGTGTTTTGAGAAAATGTGAATCTGTTACTAATTCTCCTATTTGGCCTGTACAGAAACCTGATGGAAGTTGGCATTTAACAGTTGATTACAGGAGATTAAATCAAGTAACACCTGCCTGTGCACCTACTGTTCTTTCCTCCATCCCTCCTAACGTAAAGTTTTTTTCAAGCCTTGATATAGCAAACGGATATTGGTCTGTACCTTTGCACCCCAAATCACAGTACAAGTTTGCCTTTTGATGGAAAGAAGATCAAGTTACATTTACCTGTCTTCCTATGGGTTTAAACAATTCAGCAACAATATTTCATAAAAGGATGGCTGCTATTTTATCAAGATTTTCAAAACCATCAGCACTTTTGCAATATGTTAATGATTTGTTACTGGCTACAGAAACAGAAGAAGAACATCTTCAATTGCTAACAGAACTATTAAACTTATTGGCAAATGCTGGACTAAAAGTAAATCCAAAGAAATGCCAATTTTTACAAACAAAAGTGAACTTTTTAGGAGTGACAATATCACCTGAAGGAAAGACTCCAGATCAACAAAAGGTAGATGTTATAAGAAGACTGAATATACCTATATCAAAGACTGCTTTAAGATCATTTTTGGGATTGCTCCAATACCAAAAAGACTTTATTCCACAGTTTACAGACTTGGCTAGACCCTTGTATGACTTGCTAAAGAAAGAAGTACCAGAAGATACTATTAAAGCACAATGGACAGAGTGTCATACAAAAGCTTTTGAAGATTTAAAGAAAGCTGTAATCAATGCTACAGTATTGCTTCCACCAGATCCAGGAAAAATGTTTCACTTGGAAGTTGCTGCTACAGAAAAAACTTTATCTGCAGTATTGTGTCAAGAAAAGTTGGAAAACTGAGACCAGTAGCCTATGCATCACGATCTTTGGGAATACCTGAATTAAAGTATTCCTTTTGTGAAAAACATTTATTATCAGTATTCTGGTCATTAGAACATTTTACCTATATAACAGGATTTCATAGTCCGCATTCTCCATTGAACTTACTTCTGAAACCAGGAAACAGTATCATTTCATCTGCAAGATTATCAAAGTGGGTGCTGATGCTAATGCAAAGAAATATTGACATTACACCAAAGAAAACAACTTTGTTGCCAGCATGTTTGCTATATGAGGGTGAACCACATGAATGTCCACTTCCTTTGTGTTCTCCTTTTCCTCCTTATCCACTTTCAGATATTTTGGTGCATGGCGCAGATGTTTACTGTGATGGTTCTTCTTATCATGAGGATGGTAAAGCGTATACAGGTTTTTCAGTAATTTTACCTGACAAAATTGTTATGCATTCATGTAAGACAGAATCTTCTCAATATGCTGAATTGGCTGCTCTTTGTTGTACATTGGAACACTGTGCAGATATGGCTATTAACATTTATAGTGATAGTGCATATGTGGTTAATACACTTACAATGCTTCCTTTGTATGTATATAATGGTTTTAAATCATGTGATGGAAAACCATTGGTACATACAAATCTGTTGAAATATATTTGGGATTTGCTAAATAAACGTAAATTGCCATGTGCAATAATTAAAGTAAAAGCTCACACTAAAGGAAATATACATAATGAACAAAATAGCTTGGCTGATGCTTGTGCTAAAAAGGCTGCAAAAGAAGAAAAATTATGGGAATTCAATGAGGTGCCTGAGATTTCTGCAATTACATTAAATACTAAAGCAGATCTGGTGTCATTGCAGAATTCTTATGTTCCTTATGTAATGGTAAAAGAATGGCCTTTAGCAGGGAAACCTTTACCAATGCCAATATCATGGGCAGATGACACATTTTTAACACCTGGAGAAAATGGAACTTTAATGTGTTTAAATAAGCAAAATATGCCAGTCGTGTGTATTCCTCCAGAATGTGTATATGAATTTTTTCAAATTTTTCATTCACTTCCTATAGGTGGACATTATTCTGCAGAAAGAACATTTGACAAAATACAAGAATCTGTATGGTGGCCATCAATGAAAGATGATATTTTTTCAATGTGTTCTAGATGTTTGCCATGTCTGCAGGCTAATCCTCCAGCCAATATGAATCGATCATTGTTAAGGTCTTCACCTCTCCCTGAGGGACCTTGGTCACAAATACAAATAGATTTTATTGGTCCTTTACCTAAAACGCCAGAAAGATACATGTATTGTTTAGTGGTGATAGATGTATTTACAAAATGGATTGAGGCTTTTCCAACAAGAAATCAAACAGCTTTTACAGCTGCAAAGGTTCTTTTATTTGAGCTTTTCTCTAGGTGGGGAATGCCACTTGTGGTAGAGAGTGATAATGGACCTGCATTTAGTGGGGCAATTTTTCAAACAATTAATCAGTTATTGGGAATTAAACATAAATTACATACGGCTAGATTTAGAGTTGGGCGGTAGCCGTGAAAACCAGCGTTAGAGGCTCCTAACGCTGGTTTTTACCGCCCTCTGGTATTTGGAGTCAGTCAGGAAAGGGTCTAACGCTCACTTTGCAGCCGCGACTTTTCCATACCGCAGATCCCCTTACGTCAATTGCGTATCCTATCTTTTCAATGGGATCTTTCTAACGCCGGTATTTAGAGTCGTGGCTGAAGTGAGCGTTAGAAATCTAACAACAAAACTCCAGCCGCAAAAAAAAGTCAGTAGTTAAGAGCTTTCTGGGCTAACGCCGGTTCATAAAGCTCTTAACTACTGTGCTCTAAAGTACACTAACACCCATAAACTACCTATGTACCCCTAAACCGAGGTCCCCCCACATCGCCGCAACTCTATTAAATTTTTTTAACCCCTAATCTGCCGCTCCGTACACCGCCGCCAGCTAAGTTATCCCTATGTACCCCTAATCTGCTGCCCCTAATACCGCCGACACCTATATTATATTTATTAACCCCTAATCTGCCCCCCCCCAACGTCGCCGCCACCTACCTACACTTATTAACCCCTAATCTGCCGAGTGGACCTCACCGCTACTGATCGGAACAGCCAATAGAATGCGAGCTCAATCTGATTGGCTGATTCCAATCAGCCAATCGGATTGAACTTGAATCTGATTGGCTGATTCCATCAGCCAATCAGAATTTTCCTACCTTAATTCCGATTGGCTGATAGAATCCTATCAGCCAATCGGAATTCGAGGGACGCCATCTTGGATGACGTCCCTTAAAGGAACCTTCATTCTTCAGTTGGACGTCGGAAGAAGAGGATAGATCCGTGGTGGAGGTCTTCAGGATGGAGCCGTTCGTCATCGGATGAAGATAGAAGATGCCGCTTGGATCAAGATGGTTGCCGGTCCGGATCGCCTCTTCTTCCCGGATAGGATGAAGACTTTGGAGCATCTTCTGGACCTCTTCAGCCGACGCTTGATAGAAGACTTCAGCCGGATTATGGATCACCAGCCCCTGCTTGGGCTTGGATGAAGACTTCAGAGCCAGGAAGGATCGGTGTGATACCCGGTGTGGTGAAGACAAGGTAGGATGATCTTCAGGAGGGTAGTGTTAGGTTTATTTAAGGGGGGTTTGGGTTAGATTAGGGGTATGTGGGTGGTGGGTTTTAATGTTGGGGGGGTTGTATTTTTCTTTTACAGGCAAAAGAGCTGAATTCTTTGGGGCATGCCCCACAAAGGGCCCTTTTAAGAATAGGGTAGGGCATTTTTTTATTTTGGGGGGCTTTGTTATTTTATTAGGGGGCTTAGAGTAGGTGTAATTAGTTTAAAATTGTTGTAATATTTTTCTAATGTTTGTAAATATTTTTTTATATTTTTTGTAACTTAGTTCTTTTTTATTTTTTGTACTTTAGTTAGTTTATTTAAATGTATTTATTTGTAGGTATTGTATTTAATTAATTTATTGATAGTGTAGTGTTAGGTTTAATTGTAGTTAATTGTAGGTATTTTATTTAATTTATTTATTGATAGTGTAGTGTTAGGTTTAATTGTAACTTAGGTTAGGATTTATTTTACAGGTAATTTTGTAATTATTTTAACTAGGTAACTATTAAATAGTTATTAACTATTTAATAGCTATTGTACCTGGTTAAAATAATTACAAAGTTACCTGTAAAATAAATATAAATCCTAAAATAGCTACAACATAATTATAATTTATATTGTAGCTATATTAGGGTTTATTTTACAGGTAAGTATTTAGCTTTAAATAGGAATAATTTATTTAATAAGAGTTAATTTATTTAGTTAGATTTAAATTATATTTAACTTAGGGGGGTGTTAGTGTTAGGGTTAGAATTAGCTTTAGGGGTTAATACATTTATTATAGTAGCGGTGTGATCCGGTCGGCAGATTAGGGGCTAATGTTTGAAGTTAGGTGTCGGCGATGTTAGGGAGGGCAGATTAGGGGTTAATACTATTTATTATAGGGTTATTGAGGCGGGAGTGAGGCGGATTAGGGGTTAATACATTTATTATAGTAGCTGTGCGGTTCAGTCGGCAGATTAGGGGTTAATTATTGTAGGTAGGTGGAGGCAACGTTGTGGGGGCAGATTAGGGGTTAATAAATATAATATAGGGGTCGGCAGTGTTAGGGGCAGCAGATTAGGGGTACATAGGTATAATGTAGGTAGCGGCGGTATACGGAGCGGCAGATTAGGGGTTTATAATAATATGCAGGTGTCAGCGATAGCGGGGTCAGCAGATTAGGGGTTAATAAGTGTAAGGTTAGGGGTGTTTAGACTCGGGGTACATGTTAGAGTGTTAGGTGCAGACTTAGGAAGTGTTTCCCCATAGAAAACAATGTAGCTGCATTAGGAGCTGAATGCTGCTTTTTTGCAGGTGTTAGTTTTTTTTTCAGCTCAAACAGCCCCATTGTTTTCTATGGGGGAATCGTGCACGAGCACGTTTTTGAAGCTGGCCGCGTCCGTAAGCAACGCTGGTATCGAGAGTTGCAGTGGCGTTAAATATGCTCTACGCTCCCTTTTTTGGAGCCTAACGCAGCCATTCTGTGAACTCTAAATACCAGCGGTATTTAAAAGGTGTGGGGGAAAAAAAGCACGCGTAGCTAACGCACCCCTTTGGCCGCAGAACTCTAAATCTAGCCGATATTGTTTATAGACCACAATCATCAGGGGCAGTAGAAAGGGATAATAGGACATTAAAAAACGTATTAACTACATTTTGTAGTATTAAACCTTCAACGTGGGCAAAAACATTACCTCTATGTTTAATGGCAATAAGATCTACTCCACACTCTACTACAGGTGTCACCCCATATCAAGCAATGACTGGTAGATTAATGAGAACACCTGGAAGGACTTTACTTCCAACTGATACACCAAATTTACAAGGAGCAATAACAGAAACTTGGGTCAAACAAGTATCACAGCATATTGATAATGTAAATATGTTTGTAGCTCAAAATATTGGGAGGAGTAAAGCTCAAATAAAAACATATTTTGATAAAAAGGTTAGACCTTTTGAATATAATGTGGGGGATTTGGTAATGGTAAGAGATTTTATGGCAAAAAGTCGTTCATTTATTCCTAAATGGATTAGACCTTTTTGTATTATGAACAAAGCTAGTCCTGCTGTTTATCAAGTTAAAATAACAGATAAGACAAAGCCACTTCTTAAATGGTATCACATTAATCAATTAAAGAATGTAAATTAACAGATGCTACATTTGATTCTTTTCCTAGAAAGAATTTAAAGGATGTACCATGAAGCTGACAATCAGTTTTCAAGTTGGAAAAATCCACATCCTGTTGTTATCATGGCTGATTATGGAGAGTTTTGGTGGACAAGATTCTTTTGCATCATCAGAGAACAGCATGAGTATTTTGGGTTTGAATAAAAGACAACTTAAAGAACAAATTGATACTTTTGAAGATCCGGATTGTCGGGTAAAATCAATGATGTACATAACGGAACCACATTTTGGTGGACGATGGGGACCCTATACCTTTAGAGCAAACCAACAGAATCAAAATAACAATTTTAATCCTGAGCATATTAACATGGTACTAGATGAAGGATCCAGTCTAACAGTACAATGTTATACGGAATGGGTTAAGTGTGACAAGGAAGCATTTATCTACACTCCGTTTTTCTGTAAAATGCGAAATCAAGGACAGTGTAATTTCATCGAAACAGAGAACTTTACAACATCACAAACAACAGAAATTGCTACTAGTTTTACCAATATGCTTTGGATAAATATAACTAGTTTAAAAATAAAAGATAGAGGGGAGTATGTATGTAAAAACACAGTATTGCCAAATTCATCATACCAGAATGCAACATTAAATTTAATAATAAATAAAAAACATAAATTATTGGATACTTCTTTTCCACCACCTGTCGAAATAGAATGTCCTGTTTTAGAAGAATTATCTTTAAGTGGGTTGGTAGCTCAAAGAATACCAGGGATAATTTATAATGACGTACGTTTTATTCATATACCGGTTATGATGAATTTGGATACTTGGGTTTTACCTGCAGAACTATGTGAAGATAAAATTATTTATATGTACAACATATTTTTAGTTGAAATATTTTTTATTATAGAACACATATATTGAAAGAAAATAACAAAAAGACAAAGGGAGTAACAACCCTCCGCACAATAGTTCTTATATCTTGTATCTCTATCCATGGAGTTTTATCATTCCCCTGTAATTTTATAAAATAGCTCAAGTCCATCTTTCTTGCTTCTTCAAACAAAATAGAGTCCAGGAATTCTGTAGCTTAAGGATTGCTCCTATATCAATGTTATAGATAATATCCTTATACTCATCCCTTAGTGTGTTCTTGATCTTATTCCAGGACATCACAGTAGAGGAGGGAATGCAGCAGCTGAAGACTGGCCCCTACACCTTTACAGTACCCCCCCCCCCTCCATAGACATCCTGCAACAATTTTGGACCTCACTCTCTCAACTATAACACATAAAATTACTTAACTTAAACAAATAGTGTCAAACCAAAACCTACCTGCCTGCAACATTAAACTCTGCTTAATCAGACCGGTAGAGGAGACCCCAACCATTTGCTTCGCCGTCCGGGCACCTACAGTCAATTAGTAATCTAGGATAGGGAAAGCAGTCAGCCTAAAATCTAGTCGTCTTGTGTAATGTGTGGATGATTCCCTAAGGTGTAGCAATTTAATACCCCTTCAAGATCCAGTAATTCCATATTTTCAGATATTGATCTTTTGTTCCCTGTTGGTAGGCCACTATTTCGGACATTTGATGTGTGGTTTTAATCTTTTCTAAGACTTCTCCCCAGGAGGGCGACCCAGTTTTCCAATACCTAGCTACACTTATCCTAGTGGCTGTACACAATGTGCGGATGAAAGTGTTAGTGGCTGCATTAAATGGCTTGATGTGTTCATTCAGCAATGCCTGTGTGGCTGTTAATTTGATAGTCTCAGACAATACCTCGCTTAATAACTCTGATAGCTTATTCCAAATGAGCCTGACCTGGGGACAATCCCACCACATATAATAGTATGTCCCCACCTCAGCGCAGCCTCTGTAGAAATTTCTGTTGCCGTTCTGGGCATAGTGAGACGTAATCACAGGGGTGAGATACCATCTGAAAGACGTTTTTATACAATTCTCCCTAAAATCAGCACTAATTAGTCCTTTACCTAATGTAGAGAGAATCCCTTCCCACTCTTCCTTTGTTAATTTTTGCCTGATGTCCGATTCCCACTTAACCATAAGGGATGATTTAGAGGTGTTGGTAGCTTGTTGTATTGCTATATATATGCGAGAGATGATTTTTTTGTCACGTTTGTCTGTGTTGCATAGATGTTCCAATGTTTTCAGTCCCTGTCTAGAGGAGTGTGAACTATATTTCGCTATAGCTGAAGCCACTTGCAGGTATAAAAACCAGTACAACCTCTCTGGCACTATCTTGTCTTGTATTTGGTGAAAGTTAGCTATCTTCCCTAGGTGTAAAAAATCTGCCACCCTATACAGCCCCTTATTTTCCCATTTTGCAATTTGCGCATGAAAATCCGGAGTCAAAAGAGTCCTAATTGGTCTGACCACTGAATTCACCGGAATCAGGTGCATAGATTTGGACCAGGAAGCCCACTCCTGCATCGACTCTATGGTTATTTTCGAGGAATTAATACCTCTAAGTGAGTGTCCTTGTCTCCCCCACAGTATGTCGTCCGGGCATTTATAATTAGCTAGCAATGTCTCAATTTCAGCCACACTACTTCTTTTTTAATATCTTTCCTAATTATTTTAAATAGTGGGAGATAATTGAGTTTATTGAGGTCTCTAATATCGCTTGGCAATCTAATCCCCAAATATTTAATCGCTACTGGAGCCCAAATAAATTCAAAGTTAGCTTCAATAACCTTTTTAGTGTGGGGTGGGATAGCTATGGGCAAAGCTTCGCATTTATCCAAATTAATTTTATAGCCCGATATGTCAGAAAAGTCGCTTAATATATGATATAGGTTTGGCAGAGACACCAACGGCTTAGTTAGCGTAAGAAGCACATCATCTGCAAATAATGATAATTTAAATTCAGTCCCTGCTATTTTCACCCCATGGACCTCCGAAGCTAAGCGAATCGTGGCGGCTAGTGGCTCTATACATATCACAAACAGTAACGGCGACAGGGGGCAGCCCTGCCTAGTGCCATTCCGAATGTTTATGATTTGTGACTGGCGACCTGCTGTCCTAATCGTAGCTGTTGGACAAGAATAGATACTCTTAATGGCTTTCAAGAACGAACCGTGAAATCCCAATTTGGTTAATACTGCTAGCATAAAGTTCCAATCTATTCTATCGAACGCCTTCTCCGCGTCCAGAGAAAGTCCAGTACTCATGAGATAGTCTCGTATTGTCAGGGGCCTCTCTGTTAGAAATGAACCCAACCTGATCTGGGTGGATCAATTGTGGAAGGTGTAATTTAAGTCTATTTGCTAAAATCTTAGGCCTAGATTTAGAGTTCGGCGGTAAAAGGGCTGTTAACGCTCCGCGGGTTTTTTTCTGGCCGCACCATAAATTTAACTCTGGTATCGAGAGTTCAAACAAATGCTGCGTTAGGCTCCAAAAAAGGAGCGTAGAGCATTTTTACCGCAAATGCAACTCTCGATACCAGAGTTGCTTACGGACGCGGCCGGCATCAAAAACGTGCTCGTGCACGATTCTCCCATAGGAAACAATGGGGCTGTTTGAGCTGAAAAAAAACCTAACACCTGCAAAAAAGCAGCGTTCAGCTCCTAACGCAGCCCCATTGTTTCCTATGGGGAAACACTTCCTACGTCTGCACCTAACACCCTAACATGTACCCCGAGTCTAAACACCCCTAACCTTACACTTATTAACCCCTAATCTGCCGCCCCCGCTATCGCTGACCCCTGCATTACACTTTTAACCCCTAATCTGCCGCTCCGTAAACCGCCGCCACCTACGTTATCCCTATGTACCCCTAATCTGCTGCCCTAACATCGCCGACCCCTATGTTATATTTATTAACCCCTAATCTGCCCCCCACAACGTCGCCGACACCTACCTACACTTATTAACCCCTAATCTGCCGAGCGGACCTGAGCGCTACTATAATAAAGTTATTAACCCCTAATCCGCCTCACTAACCCTATCATAAATAGTATTAACCCCTAATCTGCCCTCCCTAACATCGCCGACACCTACCTTCAATTATTAACCCCTAATCTGCCGACCGGAGCTCACCGCTATTCTAATAAATGTATTAACCCCTAAAGCTAAGTCTAACCCTAACACTAACACCCCCCTAAGTTAAATATAATTTTTATCTAACGAAATAAATTAACTCTTATTAAATAAATAATTCCTATTTAAAGCTAAATACTTACCTGTAAAATAAATCCTAATATAGCTACAATATAAATTATAATTATATTATAGCTATTTTAGGATTAATATTTATTTTACAGGCAACTTTGTAATTATTTTAACCAGGTACAATAGCTATTAAATAGTTAAGAACTATTTAATAGTTACCTAGTTAAAATAATTACAAATTTACCTGTAAAATAAATCCTAACCTAAGTTATAATTAAACCTAACACTACCCTATCAATAAAATAATTAAATAAACTACCTACAATTACCTACAATTAACCTAACACTACACTATCAATAAATTAATTAAACACAATTGCTACAAATAAATAAAATTAAATAAACTATCTAAAGTACAAAAAATAAAAAAGAACTAAGTTACAGAAAATAATAAAATATTTACAAACATAAGAAAAATATTACAACAATTTTAAACTAATTACACCTACTCTAAGCCCCCTAATAAAATAACAAAGCCCCCCAAAATAAAAAATTCCCTACCCTATTCTAAAATACAAATATTACAAGCTCTTTTACCTTACCAGCCCTGAACAGGGCCCTTTGCGGGGCATGCCCCAAGAATTTCAGCTCTTTTGCCTGTAAAAAAAAACATACAATACCCCCCCCCCAACATTACAACCCACCACCCACATACCCCTAATCTAACCCAAACCCCCCTTAAATAAACCTAACACTACCCCCCTGATGATCTTCCTACCTTGTCTTCACCATGCCAGGTTCACCGATCCGTCCTGGCTCCAAGATCTTCATCCACCCCAAGCGGGGGCTAGACATCCACTGAAGAAGTCCAGAAGAGGGTCCAAAGTCTTCCTCCTATCCGGCAAGAAGAGGACATCCGGACCGGCAAACATCTTCTCCAAGCGGCATCTTCTATCTTCTTCCATCCGATGACGACCGGCTCCATCTTGAAGACCTCCAGCGCGGATCCATCCTCTTCTTCCGACGACTAGACGACGAATGACGGTTCCTTTAAGGGACGTCATCCAAGATGGCGTCCCTCGAATTCCGATTGGCTGATAGGATTCTATCAGCCAATCGGAATTAAGGTAGGAATTTTCTGATTGGCTGATGGAATCAGCCAATCAGAATATAGTTCAATCCGATTGGCTGATCCAATCAGCCAATCAGATTGAGCTCGCATTCTATTGGCTGTTCCGATCAGCCAATAGAATGCGAGCTCAATCTGATTGGCTGATTGGATCAGCCAATCGGATTGAACTATATTCTGATTGGCTGATTCCATCAGCCAATCAGAAAATTCCTACCTTAATTCCGATTGGCTGATAGAATCCTATCAGCCAATCGGAATTCGAGGGACGCCATCTTGGATGACGTCCCTTAAAGGAACCGTCATTCGTCGTCTAGTCGTCGGAAGAAGAGGATGGATCCGCGCTGGAGGTCTTCAAGATGGAGCCGGTCGTCATCGGATGGAAGAAGATAGAAGATGCCGCTTGGAGAAGATGTTTGCCGGTCCGGATGTCCTCTTCTTGCCGGATAGGAGGAAGACTTTGGACCCTCTTCTGGACTTCTTCAGTGGATGTCTAGCCCCCGCTTGGGGTGGATGAAGATCTTGGAGCCAGGACGGATCGGTGAACCTGGCATGGTGAAGACAAGGTAGGAAGATCATCAGGGGGGTAGTGTTAGGTTTATTTAAGGGGGGTTTGGGTTAGATTAGGGGTATGTGGGTGGTGGGTTGTAATGTTGGGGGGGGGGTATTGTATGTTTTTTTTTACAGGCAAAAGAGCTGAAATTCTTGGGGCATGCCCCGCAAAGGGCCCTGTTCAGGGCTGGTAAGGTAAAAGAGCTTGTAATATTTGTATTTTAGAATAGGGTAGGGAATTTTTTATTTTGGGGGGCTTTGTTATTTTATTAGGGGGCTTAGAGTAGGTGTAATTAGTTTAAAATTGTTGTAATATTTTTCTTATGTTTGTAAATATTTTATTATTTTCTGTAACTTAGTTCTTTTTTATTTTTTGTACTTTAGATAGTTTATTTAATTTTATTTATTTGTAGCAATTGTGTTTAATTAATTTATTGATAGTGTAGTGTTAGGTTAATTGTAGGTAATTGTAGGTAGTTTATTTAATTATTTTATTGATAGGGTAGTGTTAGGTTTAATTATAACTTAGGTTAGGATTTATTTTACAGGTAAATTTGTAATTATTTTAACTAGGTAACTATTAAATAGTTCTTAACTATTTAATAGCTATTGTACCTGGTTAAAATAATTACAAAGTTGCCTGTAAAATAAATATTAATCCTAAAATAGCTATAATATAATTATAATTTATATTGTAGCTATATTAGGATGTATTTTACAGGTAAGTATTTAGCTTTAAATAGGAATTATTTATTTAATAAGAGTTAATTTATTTCGTTAGATAAAAATTATATTTAACTTAGGGGGGTGTTAGTGTTAGGGTTAGACTTAGCTTTAGGGGTTAATACATTTATTAGAATAGCGGTGAGCTCCGGTCGGCAGATTAGGGGTTAATAATTGAAGGTAGGTGTCGGCGATGTTAGGGAGGGCAGATTAGGGGTTAATACTATTTATGATAGGGTTAGTGAGGCGGATTAGGGGTTAATAACTTTATTATAGTAGCGCTCAGGTCCGCTCGGCAGATTAGGGGTTAATAAGTGTAGGTAGGTGTCGGCGACGTTGTGGGGGGCAGATTAGGGGTTAATAAATATAACATAGGGGTCGGCGATGTTAGGGGTAGCAGATTAGGGGTACATAGGGATAACGTAGGTGGCGGCGATTTGCGGTCGGAAGATTAGGGGTTAATTATTTTAAGTAGCTAGCGGCGACGTTGTGGGGGGCAAGTTAGGGGTTAATAGATATAATACAGGGGTCGGCGGTGTTAGGGGCAGCAGATTAGGGGTACATAAGTATAACGTAGGTGGCGGTCGGCAGATTAGGGGTTAAAAATTTTAATCGAGTGGCGGCGATGTGGGGGGAGCTCGGTTTAGGGGTACATAGGTAGTTTATGGGTGTTAGTGTACTTTAGGGTACAGTAGTTAAGAGCTTTATAAACCGGCGTTAGCCAGAAAGCTCTTAACTCCTGCTATTTTCAGGCGGCTGGAGTTTTGTCGTTAGAGCTCTAACGCTCACTGCAGAAACGACTCTAAATACCAGCGTTAGAAAGATCCCATTGAAAAGATAGGCTACGCAAATGGCGTAGGGGGATCTGCGGTATGGAAAAGTCGCGGCTGAAAAGTGAGCGTTAGACCCTTTAATCACTGACTCCAAATACCAGCGGGCGGCCAAAACCAGCGTTAGGAGCCTCTAACGCTGGTTTTGACGGCTACCGCCGAACTCTAAATCTAGGCCTTAGTGAGGATCTTGATGTCCTGGTTTATTAAAGAAATAGGCTGGTAACTTTGACAGAGTTTTGGATTGCGGCCTGGTTTAGGTATGACTACTATCTTAGCCTGTAAAATCTCCCTTGGGATCTCACCCTCCTGCAGTATTTCATTACAAAATCTGACTACATGCGGTATTAAAATTGTTCTAAAGAGTTTGTAATACTCCCCTGGGAAGCCATCAGGACCAGCAGCCTTCCCCGGTTTTAGTTCTTTGATAGCATTAAGGACTTCCCTGGCCGTGATCTCAGCATTAATCTCTCTGCTTGTATCTTCAGTCAAAGGAGTGAGTCTGGCCCTCTCAAGAAACCTATCAAGCAACCTCTCCGTCTGGACATTATGTACCGTTTTATCCCCATCATATAGCTGCGCATAGTATTGTGCAAAGGTGTCCGCTATCTCTTGGGGGTTGGAAGTATAAGTTCCCTCTGTCTTTTGTAGATATGGTATAGTAAAGGATCTAACTTGCTCCCTCAATCTATGTGCCAGGTATTTATCCGGCTTGTTGGAATATAAGTAGTACTGTGCTTTCAGTCTAGTGGCTGCTCTAGCGGATGCCTTATTCATAATTGTGGCTAATTCTAATCTCCTATTTTGTAGTAGTGTAAAAGTGTTTGGTGATAAGGTCACCTGGTGCAATCTAGTCAGGGAGTCTATCTCTTTCTGTAAAGAGTCTACTTGTAATCTTGACGCTTTGGTTAATGCTGCCTTCTCTTTAATTAACAACCCCCTGATGTAGGGTTTGTGAGCTGCCCAAACATTGGCCGGGTTGGAGGTTGTACCTACGTTTATTTCCCAGTACTCATTTAATGCTTTAGAAATATTCTCTTGTGTGTTTGGATTTCGGAGGACTTGTGGGTCAAAGGTCCAAGAACGCGCGACACTGGTATGAAAAGACTCTCTAATATCTACCTGGAAAATTGAGTGGTCAGACCAAGTACATGCATGTATTGATGATGAAACTAAGTCTGGAATCAAAATTTGGCTTACATAGATATAATCTAATTAAGTACGATCTGTGGGCAAAAGAGTAATATGTATAATCTGTAGTTTTTCCGTATAGTGTGTCCCAGGAATCTAATATGTTATGTGAGAGGAGAACTTCCTTAATCCTCTTTACCATAGAGTTGTGTCTCATTTGTTTTTGCGAAAGCTCCAGTTTACCCCGTGCTTGGTGCGCATACATAGACAAATTAAAGTCTCCCCCTAGAAGGATCCTAGAGTGGGACCACTGAGTCAGCAAATGGGAAATGTTCGTAACAAAATTAATCTGTGTCTCATTTGGTGCATAGATGTTGCACAGAACTATTTGTTTATCATGTAGCCTCCCCCTAAGAATCAAGTATCTACCCTCTGGGTCTCTAATTGTCTCCTCTAACACAAATCCTAATGATTGGTGTATCAAAATCAACACTCCTCTTTTCTTTTGGTCGGTAGTGGAGTGATAATGTTGGGTGAACTGTCTCGTCCAGTACCTGGGTACTACCTCCTTAGTGAAGTGGGTTTCCTGTAAGTAGATAATGTTGGCTTTCAATCGGGTGTACTGACTTAGTGCAGTTCTACGTTTGTGGTCTGAGTTTAGGCCCCTCACATTATGTGAAATTAGTTTGATATTGTTGTCCATTACTTACAGTCCAAGGTGTGGGGCCTCCCCCCTCCGGTCACAGCAAACTTAGCTAGGCTAAACAGGCAGGCATAACAATGAACTAGAAAAAAAGAACAAAAACCATCAAACATAATCATGAAAATATCACAGTCGCTATGTGTATTAAGAACAATGAGAAGAAAAAAAAAAGTGAATTCTCTGAGAGCCCTCCACCCTTCACAAATCATCATATCATATCATATTACTATTACCAGATATCTTCCTTTCGCTTGTATTATTACCCTCCTACTACTTCATAGGGAGTAAAAAAAAAAAAAAATCCTCTTTTTGAGTACACTTGTCTAGTGCCTATAACTAAAATCAAGTCACTGGTAAGTCCTTGGGCCCTAGAGGTTTCAGGATTTCGCCTTCCTTTTCGGTACTCTGTTCCATTTTTGGCATTGGGGAAGTGCTGTAGCCACCTGTTGTTTTGATGACTCCCCGCATACCGCTGGGATTTCTGATGGTTCCTTCAAGCTAATAGACCTGCCATTGTGGAGGATATGTAGATTAAATGGAAATCCCCATCGATAGCTAATTTGATGCTTTCTCAGGAGTAGAGTGAGGGGTTTTAGACAACTTCTCCTTTGGAGCGTTCTCACGCATAAGTGCTGATAAAATTGTATAACTGTACCCTGGAACTTGAAAGTGGGATGTTTTCTCGCTAGCCTCTTTTTCTGGAAATCTTAAAAGCTTGACTATGACATCTCTAGGGGGTGCATCTTCCTTTGGCTTTGCCCTTAATGCTCTATGTGCTCTTTCCATTAAGTATTTACCATCGTCCACCTCTCCTGTAATAGCCTGAAACAGTTGATGTAGATAATTCTGTAGTTCCTCAGACTGAATAGTTTCTGGAACCCCTTTCAACCGCAGGTTACATCTACGGCTCCTATTTTCAAGGTCCTCCAGCTTTTCTTGTATTTCATCAACTTCTTGTTTTTGTGTAAACAGCTGTTGGGTTAGCAGGGTTATCTCCTCTGATGTGGAGCCCTCAGTATCTTCTAAAGCAGCTACTCTGGAACCCAATTCCGTGATATCCTGCTTTATTTCAGCCAGACTGTTACAGTCACAGTATTTTGAAACAAATCAAATTTCTCCCACAGCTTGTCAAAGTTTCTATTAATATCTTGTTTAGATACCAGGGTTTTAAGGTCCGCTCTTGTAACAGGGGTAGAATCTTCTTCAACTATCTGAGAGTCGGATTCTGAATCTATATCTTCTTCATTAATACTCTCCGCCATTTCGACCACTTTCTCCCCTCTGGCAGGTTTAAAAAATAAGCTGGCTGCAGGAGTTTTAGTCCCTTGTGAAGACTTGTTATGTTTTCTGGCTGACATGTTCGTTCCTACTAGCCAGTGGCTAACTCAGGATAGATATCAGAATTTATGTAGGTTACTTTGCAGTATGCTATGTAGTGGATATTTGCCTTTCTGTGAAGCCTATGGTACCTCTTTGCTTTATGCAGTGTCTGTTGACCGATTCTGTAGTGAGGCCTGTATAATATTGCACAGCTATTCCATTTACATAGATTTCAGTAGCTAATTCAAGCAGCAAGAGTGGCAAGTACTGTATATAAAACCATTATTGCTGTGGTCATAACATTATAGTGAAAATTTCTTCCAATGATATCTCACTCAAGATTGTCTCCCCACTTTATAGTAAGTGTTACGGTTACCCTTAGTCTCGCTGAGAGATGGACCGCTTAGTAGCCTGGATTCCTATTGCTGAAGAGGGGAGAAACTGCTTTCCATAGTATTCTATATGAGTCTCGCAAATGTAGAATAATCCCCCTTAGCTGTAGTACAGCTAGGATACCCTTCTGCCCACAAAAACGAGTCAACGCTGCGATTGAGGGACAACCAAGAACTGAGGACTGGGATGCCCAGCCTGCTTTTTATTTAGGTTACATGCACACAGGGCACTCCCAGGGGGGGAAGCATTAAATCCCCCATCACACATTTAGACAAAGCCCTTGGACAGGCCACCGCAGATAACAAGTACACACAAGAAAACAATTGAGTCCTTCTTATCACCTAGCAGTGAATGCTTATCACAAACTTAATTACAGTACACAATATGCTAGGAAGCCTGCCTCAGAAAATAGTTTTCTCAAAACTGAACAGAGTTAACCCTTTATGAAATGATACTTGTTACAGTTTTCTTGGAGCCCTTCTTAGGCGCTGGCTTGGCTGGTTCAGGCATTGCTGCTGGGAAATAAGTTTCTTCACAACAAAATAACTAATGCTTCTGTAACAGTAAGCTTTCTCTCTCTTTGCAGACATCACACTTTATATTGCACGTGAGCCCCAGAAATGTCCCAGTCATACAGATAGTCGCACATAGAGCCAAGTTCAATAAGGCTAAGATGCATTAATTTTATTCTCACATGTCCCTTAACTGCCACATTCACTTCTGCTACAGCCTCTTACTGTGTTAGGCCTCAGTCCTGGCGGTCCGCTTCCATGCAGCTCTGTGATGGCCTTACTCCAGCTCCTTATTAGCTGAATCTGCTTGCTTTACCTCCGGTCAGAGAGGATCATGTCTCCAGAGCTTTTTATACGCTCGCTGTGAAGTTCTGCAGCCTGAGTTTAGTGTGTACCGCGTGGCCAAGATGGCGGTCGGCTCCGTGCTTTATCAAATGCAGCTGAGGCTGCCTGTGCTTTACATCTCCCACCACCAAGCCAATCTCTTCACGGTGGTTAGTTACTGTCTTATCTCGCCCTTCTTATAAAAATTTGGGGGTCAAAATGCTCTGTTAGCCAGTTTAAACAGCCATGTATCACAGAGCTCTTGCTTTACACCTCCATACTTCAACGGCTCCAAGCCCCGCCCATTCTACAACATATTTTTAAAGGATAAGTTGAAAGCATTTTGGAAAAGAAATATTGGTCAAGACAGAAACCCTTCAGGAAGAGTAGGTAGATTAAATCCTAAGATTGTCAAAAGAAGTATTGAAAATTGGGTAGGTTCAATTTCAGGATTATTTGGGGCTGGTATGTCAATTTGGAATAGAGCTGATTTAGATTCAATTTGGGAAAATGATGAAAGATTTAAAAGATTATTAGAGGAAAAAATTCTATAACCAGTGGTAGATTCTTAATTAGTATTGGAGGATGAAGAATTAGCAACTGTATATAATATTAAAAATATTGGGAATTTGTTTTTACAAATAGAAGATAAATTAAATGAGATAATTAATCAAACCAAAAAGGAGGCGCAGGAAAATAATATAGGAAGAGCTATAGCGTGTTCAAATTATGGAAATTTTTTACTAAGTAAATTAACAGATGTATTAAGAGACATTGAGCAAGGTAAATTATTTGATTTCATTACAGATAAACAAATCCTTAATTGGTATAAGGTTAATATGAGTATAAATTTGTGTACAATTAGAGATTTAACAAAAATAACGTTACATAATATAAACTGTAATGAGTCAAATAATTTAATTCCTTTAACCATTTCCCTACCAATTGCAAATAGATTTGTCAGGTTAGGAAATATCCAGAAGTAGACCCAAATGCAAGGGCGAACTTAAACAACACCCTTGCACTCTGAGTTTAATCCAGAACGTGACCCCACGACAACCTCCAAAAAACAAAGTACTCACGATATGGAGCAGGGTTAGCCTGTGCCAAAGTAATTCATGATATCAGCCAGATAGACTTCTGAATAAGGAACTGGTTTCAGGAAATGCCTTCCACAGAATCAGGAGAGCAGGGATAGTCACTTATACTCAGACAGAAGAAGGGTAAAACAGGAAACAGTTAATAATGCAGGAGTAGGTCATTTGTTATCAGGCAGTCTGAAGGTTAACACTGTGTAGACAGTCTTTGCAGAATATGCAACAGGTAATCAGGCAGTTTGAGAGTTAACACTGAGTAGACAGTCTTTGCAGAGTATGCAACAGGTAATCAGGCAGTTTGAGAGTTAACACTGTGTAGACAGTCTTTGCAGAGTATGCAACAGGTAATCAGGCAGTTTGAGGGTAAACACTGTGTAGTCAGAACTTGCAGAATTAATAACATGTAATCAGGTAGTTTGAAGGTTAACACTGTGTTGTCAGAACTTGCAGTGATAGCAACAGGTAAGCTGGTAGTTTGAAGGTTAACACAGATAATCAGTACTTGTGGAGATTGGCAACAGGATATCCAGCAGTTTGAAGGTTTACACTGAATAATAGTATTTGCAGAGTTTGGAAACAGGTAAACATGCAGATTGAAGGATTCACAGAAATAACAGTATTTGAATAGTTTGCACTACACAGAGTAGTCTGAATATGCAGGGTTTGCAGCAGGTAAACAGGAAGTTTGAAAGTTTCACAAAAAAAACAGTACTTGCATTGTTTGGAGACAGGTATTCAGGAGGTTGAAGGTTAATCCAGCATAGTAAGTCCTTGAAGAGATTGGCAACAGAAAAGCAGCAGTTAGAGAGATTCCTCAGCGAAATCCTAACAGAAGCCTCAAAGTTAACAAACAAACGGACACTGGAGAAACAGGAAGCCAGAATAAAAAGCCTGGTTGTGACATCATCAGGAAGGGGTGGCTCAGACACCTGTCAATCAAACACACAGAGAGTACTGCAGAGCTTCCCAGCAGCTGAGCGTGACAGTGCCCCCCCCTCAAGGACCCCTCCGGGGGACCCGGCCGGGCCTGGCAAGGTATTTCTTGTGAAAAGACTTGACAAGAGCTGGAGCATGAACATGAGAGGCCGGTTCCCAAGATCGTTCAGAGATAGGATAACCCTTCCAATGGACCAGGTAGTACAGCCGATTGCCCCGTAGCTTGGAATCGAGAATCTGGCTGACTTCAAACTCAGAAGTTCCCTCTACGGAAAGTGGAGGAGGTGGTTTACTCTTGATAGAGTACCGATTGTAGATGACTGGCTTGAGTAGGGAGACATGAAACACTGGATGGATCTTGAGAGTCTTGGGTAAGGCCAGGCGGTATGCAGAAGAACAAACTCTGGAAACAATTCGAAAAGGTCCAATGTACTTAGGACCCAACTTGGTACAAGGTTGTTTTAGACGTATGAATCTGGTGGATAAAAATACTCTGTCTCCAGTACAAAGTAAAGGAGCCTTGCACCTTCTGCGATCAGCATATTTCTTATGTCTTAAGGAAGAAGAGAGTAGATTTTGACAAATGAGTTGCCAGTGATTACTGAGATTTTTCACTATACGATCTGCTCCAGGGACTTCAGTAGAACTGGTAATCATAGGAAAGGTTCTAGGTTCAAATCCATAAGCTGCCTTAAAGGGAGAGGTCTGTAATGAGGCGTTATAATGTGAGTTGTGAGCTAATTCCGCCAAAGGCAATAACTGAGACCAGTTGGAGTGGTGATGGTCTACATAATGTCTTAGAAAAGATTCCAAGGCTTGATTTACACGCTCAGTCTGTCCGTTGGATTGAGGATGGTGTGCAGTAGAAAGTGATATGTTGATTCTGAAGTGTTTACAAAAAGACCTCCAAAAATTGGAAACAAATTGGACTCCACAATCTGAGACTATGTCAGTGGGAAAACCATGTAAACGAGATATATGTAGAACAAAGAGTTCAGAAAGTCTTTGAGCTGTAGGCAAGCCTGGAAGAGGTATGAAGTGAGCAGACTTGGAGAACCGATCCACCACTACCCAAATGGTCGTATTTCCAGCAGAAACAGGAAGATCTGTAACAAAGTCCATGGATAAGTGAGACCAAGGGTATTGAGGAATAGGAAGAGGGTGTAATAGACCAAACGGTCGATGAGAAGATTGTTTGTTCGAAGCACAAGAACTACAAGCAGCAATATAATCCTTAACATCCCTCCTCATAGTGGACCACCAAACATGCTGCTTCAGTTTCCACAATGTATTGGTTATTCCCGGATGACCTGCTGAAATGTTGTCATGAGCCCAACGTAGAAGCTGAAGACGTAATCCTTTGGGTACATACAGGATACCAGAAGGTAGTTTGCAAGAAGATTGTACCCGGACTTGAGCAGCATGTAAAGCCTGTACTGGAAAAGAGGATACTTGAGCCAAAACTTTGACTGGACGTAGTATAGGTTCTGAATCCAATGGAGAAGGTTCAGAAGATTGGAACTGCCTAGATAAAGCATCTGCCTTGGAATTTTTTGAACCAGGAACATAGGAAAGTACAAAATTAAACCTGGAGAAGAACAAGGCCCACCGAGCCTGACGAGGATTGAGACGTGTAGCTGTTTGGAGGTATCAAAGATTCTTGTGATCTGTCAGAATGAAAAAAGGTTGACTGGTACCCTCTAACCCAGAGCTTTCCAAACTTTTTATGTTGGCGACACACTTTTTAGACATACATCATTTCGCGACACAGTAATTCAGTTGTACTGGCAAACAGAAGGTTAAACTAACTTGTTTTAAGAGATACAGACACATACATAAATTGTATAATAACTAAATGTATTTATAAGTAACAGTATGTAAGTGTGCAAGAATTAATAACACCAATAGCTACTTACTATTTAATGGGCTGTATGAGGTTGATGGGATGAACACAGTTTCTGAATATTTGGTGGAATATTAGATAAAGACGCTCGCATTTTATCATCAAGCATTTTAAGCTTCCCCTTCCTATCCATATATCAAGAGCAGGAGCAACAATGCACTACTGGGAGCTAGCTGCAAAAAAAACAACAACTCTGACTTCAGCTCAGCTTTTAAGCTGCCGCCCTCAGAGCTCGGGGACTCCGATTGACTACTGCCCGCGCTGCAAACACACTGCTGTCCCACTCACTGACTACACATGCAGTCAAAAGCCGATTTAGGAGACTACATGTGCAGTCACGAGCCAATTAAGGAGACTACACGTGCAGTCAGGAGCCAATGTGCCGCCAATGGGAATAGTTTCAGTTCCCACTGAGCTGCGCCATCAATCATGTGTCAACCATGTGATATGCAAAGCAGGCAGGCGGAAAGTCAGAAACCAAAAACAAAAATGTAAAAAAAAATTTGTGCTGAAGCAGGGACACACCTACACACTGCTGCCGACACACTAGTGTGTCCCGACACACAGTTTGGAAAGCACTGCTCTAACCAATGCCTCCATTCATCCAAAGCTAATTTTATAGCCAAAAGCTCCTTATTGCCCACATCATAATTTAACTCGGCAGGATTGAATTTTTTCGAAAAGAACGCCACAGGATGTATCTTGCTGGTAGTCGGATCACGTTGGGAGAGAACAGCTCCAGCTGCTATAGAGGAAGCGTCAACCTCCAAAATAAACTGGAAATCAGGAATTGGATGACTGAGAAGAGGTGCAGAAGAAAATGCTGATTTTAGCGTTTCAAAAGCCTGTACTGCCGAAGAGGACCAGTTCTTACAATTTTGCCCTTTCTTAGTAAGAGAAGTGAGTGGAGACGTGATGTCAGCAAAGTTCTTTATAAACTTTCTATAGTAATTGGCAAAGCCAAGAAACCTCTGCAGGGATTTGAGAGTAGTTGGTCTGGGCTAGTCCTTGATAGCCGACAGTTTAGCAGGATCCATCTCAAAACCTGATTCAGAAATGATATACCCCAAAAAGGGGATGGAACTCTGATGAAAAGAGCATTTCTCCAATTTAGCGAACAGGGAATTGTCTTGTAACCTCTGAAGAACCAGTCTTACATGATGTACATGTTCCTGTAATGTTTTTGAATAGATTAGAATGTCATCGAGGTAAATGATAACAAATTGATTTAGATAATCTCTGAAGATTTCGTTAACAAAGTGCTGAAATACTGCTGGTGCATTGCACAATCCAAATGGCATTACTAGATACTCATAGTGACCAAATCTAGTGTTAAATGCCATCTTCCATTCATCTCCTTTACGGATTCTGACCAGATTGTAGGCCCCACGGAGATCTAACTTGGAAAAAATAGAAGCACCTTGAAGACGATCAAATAACTCAGAAATGAGCAGCAAAGGATAGCTGTTTTTGACAGTAATCTGATTCAAGGCTTGATAATCAATACAGGGACGAAGACCTCCATCTTTTTTCCCAATGAAGAAAAAACCTGCACCCACAGGTGAAGAGGAAGGACGAATGAATCCTCTGGCTAAGTTGTCCTTTATGTATTCCTCAAGAGATACATTTTCTTGACGAGAGAGGGGATAGGTCCTTCCCTTAGGTAGAGGAGCCCCTGAATACAATTCGATAGGACAGTCAAATATCCGGTGTGGAGGTAACGTCTCAGCCTCTTTTTTAGAAAACACATCACTAAAGGCATGATAGTAATTGGGCAATGATTCAGGAACTTCCACCATAGCTACGACAGGACAGGATGGTTTAGAGGGATTTTGCAGGCAATGTTTGAAACAGGTAGTTCCCCAGGAAATAAGTTCACCTTTAGACCATGAGAAAACTGGATCATAAAGCTGCAACCAAGGTAACCCCAGAATCAATGGTATGTGGGGAGAAGAGATGACATCAAAACGAATAATTTCAGAATGAAGTATGCCCACAATCAAAAGAAGAGGAATGGTAGAATGTTTTATGATACCAGTACCTAGAGGCTGTCCACTGACAGTAGTTACCTTAATTAACTGTTTCTTGGCTTGAAGAGGAATCCTGAGAGAGTCAGCAAAGTTTCAATCAATGAATACTCCAGCAGCTCCAGAATCGATGAGAGCTTGAGCTCAAAACTTGGTGTTTCCAAAAGAGATAGTTACAGGAACAAAAAGTTTTGAATTGAGGGAAGACATGGGATTCTGGCTTAACTCTGTCCCTCTATCAAAAGTTAAGCCTTGGCTTTTACTGGCCGGATAGGACAGTCCTTCAGTAAATGTCCTTTGGTACCACAATACAGACATAACCCAAGAGTACGCCTTCTATGGCGTTCAGCTTCTGACAATTTAATAGCTCCTACTTCCATGGGTTCCACAGACTCAGGAGATTGGGAATTATTATTAAAAAGACTTGAGGTTCAAATAGGAGGACGAAATGAAGATTTAACAAAGGATCTCCGATTCCTATCTCTCTCCTGAAGACGTTCAGAATGCCGGGCGTCAAGAGTAATACATAAATTGATAAGACCCTCCAATGAATCGGGGAGTTCCCGAAATACTAGTTCATCCTTAAGGCGTTCGCAAAGTCCTTTGCGAAAGGCTGCCCGTAAGGCTCCATGGTTCCAATCAGTTTCTGCAGTTAAAGTCCTGAATTCAATAGCATATTGAGCTACCGAAAGGGATCCCTGTCTCAGATCCAACAATCCTGCCTCAGCAGCTGCAGACCTCCCAGGCTTGTCAAAAACAGAAGAAAAAATGGACACAAATAATTCCACATCCTGTAGTAACGGATCATTCTTCTCTAAAAGAGGGGACACCCAGGCTAGAGCCTTACCCTTCAAGAGAGAAATAATAAATAATAAAGGTGATTTTGGAAGTAGAATTGGAAAAAACTTGAGGATTGTTTCTGAAGTGTAAACGACACTGATTAAGGAATCCACTGCATTCTTCAGGATTACCGTCATATTTATCTGGAAGTGGGATTTGTGGTATATTCTGTCCAACAGTTTGAGGTGGATTAAAGACAGCATTGGTGCTAGTAGCAGTGGCACCAGGAGTCACCGTCACTTGAGAAGGAGCGGAGAGGTTATGTAGCAGAGCAGTAATCTGGTCAAGCTTGGAATCCAAAGATTGCAAATGAGCAGAATGATTTCCTAGAAGTTGCCCTTGTAGAGCCACAGCCCTGGATAACTCGTCAGGGTCCATATTATGGTCCGTTTGTACTGTCAGGTTAGGAAATATCCAGAAGTAGACCCAAATGCAAGGGTGAACTTAAACAACACCCTTGCACTCTGAGTTTAATCCAGGACGTGACCCCACGACAACCTCCAAAAAACAAAGTACTCACAATATGGAGCAGGGTTAGCCTGTGCCAAAGTAATTCATGATATCAGCCAGATAGACTTCTGAATAAGGAACTGGTTTCAGGAAATGCCTTCCACAGAATCAGGAGAGCAGGGATAGTCACTTATACTCAGACAGAAGAAGGGTAAAACAGGAACAGTTAATAATGCAGGAGTAGGTCATTTGTTATCAGGCAGTCTGAAGGTTAACACTGTGTAGACAGTCTTTGCAGAATATGCAACAGGTAATCAGGCAGTTTGAGGGTTAACACTGAGTAGACAGTCTTTGCAGAGTATGCAACAGGTAATCAGGCAGTTTGAGAGTTAACACTGTGTAGACAGTCTTTGCAGAGTATGCAACAGGTAATCAGGCAGTTTGAGAGTTAACACTGTGTAGACAGTCTTTGCAGAGTATGCAACAGGTAATCAGGCAGTTTGAGGGTAAACACTGTGTAGTCAGAACTTGCAGAATTAATAACATGTAATCAGGTAGTTTGAAGGTTAACACTGTGTTGTCAGAACTTGCAGTGATAGCAACAGGTAAGCTGGTAGTTTGAAGGTTAACACAGATAATCAGTACTTGTGGAGATTGGCAACAGGATATCCAGCAGTTTGAAGGTTTACACTGAATAATAGTATTTGCAGAGTTTGGACACAGGTAAACATGCAGATTGAAGGATTCACAGAAATAACAGTATTTGAATAGTTTGCACTACACAGAGTAGTCTGAATATGCAGGGTTTGCAGCAGGTAAACAGGAAGTTTGAAAGTTTCACAAAACAAACAGTACTTGCATTGTTTGGAGACAGGTATTCAGGAGGTTGAAGGTTAATCCAGCATAGTAAGTCCTTGAAGAGATTGGCAACAGAAAAGCAGCAGTTAGAGAGATTCCTCAGCGAAATCCTAACAGAAGCCTCAAAGTTAACAAACAAACGTACACTGGAGAAACAGGAAGCCAGAATAAAAAGCCTGGTTGTGACATCATCAGGAAGGGGTGGCTCAGACACCTGTCAATCAAGCACACAGAGAGGACTGCAGAGCTTCCCAGCAGCTGAGCGTGACAAGATCTGAAGTTTATAAAGATTTAGTTAGAATTCATTCTTTAGGTTATTTAGAAGAAAATATTTTAAAGGAATTTAATAATCCACCACAAATTATGGTTAAGTTATTTTCTGGAAAGTGGCAACCTTTACATACTCCATGTTGTACACAGCAGAAAGAAAACTATATTTGTAGATGTAATGTGATGACAATAGATGATCCAGGATGTAGTCAAATTTTAGGTAACAGTAATTATAAAGGTAATACAGTAAAACTTTCAAAATGGAATCCTAATATGACAAAAATTGCATATATTGGTGATGGAAAATATTGTTTTGTTTCTAAGGGAAATTCTTTCCTTTATGGATCAAAAGAATGTTTATATACTTCACCTAATTTTTGTTTTGAAGTAAAACAGGTTATGAGAATTAATGGACATACTTTTGTACCTGTTCCAGTGTACATCAATGTTACAACAATTCAAGTTAAATTAAGATATGAAGAAGAAATTAAAACATCTGTACCTAAATTTGTTTTGCCCATTCCATATTTATCATTAGATATTAAAGAATTCATGAAAAGAAATCCAGAAAATATATTAAGAATTAAACAGACTATTCAAGGAGTTAAATTTGCAATTGAGGACTTGATTCAGGAAAATTTGTGGGATTCAATATATAATGTTACTCAGCATCCAGTTTTAAGGATTACCTTTAAAATATTAATTATTATTCAATGTATTATTGTGTTGATTATGTTGATTTTTGTGTGTAAAATGAGGGCACAGATTAAGTTAATGAAGAAAATAGTATACAAACAAATTGTAATGTGCTAAACCTTTACGTTACACTATAAGGCCTAGCAAAGGGGTGGAATGTAAGATTTTAATGTGTATAAATGTAGTATTACTGTAGTTATAGAAATATGGTATTATTACAGTTATAAAGAGGTTAATATGTTCTTCTTACTATTTTAAACATCAGGCATAGAGCAATGCTGAGGTAGCCAGTTTACGTATACCAAGAGTTAAGATCATATATGGGTAGAGAAGTTTGCTGTGGGTAGCAAGAGCTTACAGTAATGTAGAGCACCTTATTTGGAATAGAGCCAAAAGTATATGGTCAGCATTCTTAAAGGGTATAAAAGTTAGGAGAAAGGAGAATAGACAGAGTTCATTTTTGGAAGGGAAACAACAACGATACAAGCTGTAACCAGGAATCCCACAAGAAACAAACGGGGTAATATTCATTTATGTATTATTTCTCTGTTAAATTGTTTTTATGCGTTTAACCTTGTAAACAATAACATGTAATTTTGTTATTTATCTGGACTTTAATAAATGAGTGATGGTTTAAATAGTTGAAGGTAGTATGGTTGTCTGTTTCTGGAGGGTTTCAAAGATATACAGTACGGTATATGAAATTCGTTTGTACAGGGCCGATTATTAATATATTTATATATTAATTTTTAGACGTGAATGGTTTTTAACATAAGATCCTTTGGTTATTTAAGAGTAATTTCTTACAAGCTAGCTTAGGGTTTATTTTACAGGTAAGTATTTAGTCTTAAATAGGAATTGTTTAGTTAATAGTAGATTTTTAATTTTTTTTTTTAAACTTTATTATTTTTCTTTAGCAATACAGAATTCAAAAAAGTACTGAATTTTATAACAGCATACAAAAATTTTCAAAGATAAATTTACCATCATACTCGTTCTTTATAGATTGATCTTTTTATCCTTAGGCCTAATATTTACCTATGGAGATGCCTCTAAAATAAACTGCTCAACAAGGGAAATGCCACAAAGGAGAAAAAAAAATCAACAAACCCCTCTACCAAGCCTCCGAAGCCTCCCACCCTCCCTCCAACTCTCATATCTTAAGGTTTGGAGATTCTAATAATCTGGTTAATTTGTTTTGTATAGTCTTCTCCCATGGACTCAATAAAGATTCCCCAAATGTTGATAAATTGGTCTACTTTGTTTAAACTGAACCTTTTATAGTCATATGCTTCCAAAATAACTTCTTTCATCAATGCCTTCTTAAGCTGATTAACATTTGGGACTTTATTATTAATCCAATATTTAAAAATCAATAATCTTGTTTTCAAGATCACTTTCTGTACAAATCTATTATTCCCTTCCCAGAGTGGAGATTTAGTAAGAAATATTGCATTTACTGATGATATCCTGACCTTTAATTTAAGAATACCTGATAGCCAGAATCCTACTTTTAACCAAAACTGTAATTGTTTGGGGCAATAAAATGGAGCAAATCCGGATTATTTCTAGAGCATTTTATACATTTATTCTCTATTTCTTTGTTCCATTTCTGAACTCTTTTAGTAGTTAAATAATCTTGGTGCATAAGACTAAGATGTGATTCTCTCATGGCCATTGAGCTCTCCAGCTTATAAATACTCCCCAGGATAGTTTGTATGATTTTATCTTCCCTGCAGATAAATAAGCTGTTTTCCCACTTGCTATATAAATCCTCTAGCTGCCTTGGCTCAAGTGCAGATATGAGTGTTTCATAAATAACTGAAAGTGGCCTCAGCTTAATTTTAGGATGGTCTAAAAGTGGATGTTTTTGAAAAAATAAATCCGGGTCCTGTTGAACAAATAGTTTTAGGTAATGCTTTACTTGAAAAAAAAAAAAAAACTATCTTTGCTAGGAATTTGGAATATCTCTTGAATTTCTTCAAATTTAAGGATTTGTTTGGTTCTCCAATTACAAAGATGCCCTAAGTTGACTAAGCTGAATTCTTTCCATCGCTGAAATGTTTTATGGTTTAAACCTGGTAAAAATTGGGTGTTCCCTACCAATGGTAACCATCTAGAATTCATTTTTTTTTATTGATAAGACTTTCATAGATGCTCCCCAAGCCTTAAGAATATCTTTCAGCATAGGGTGTTGATAAATTCCTTTCCCTCGTTCTTTGTTAGATGCATACAAGACAAATTCTAATGCAAGAGGTCTGCACAGTCTTTTGTCTAGTGAGCATTTTGTATAGTTATTAGAATGGAAAATCGAATCTAATGGAAATCGCAACAGGGTAGCATAGTTGTAAAGTAATAAATTAGGTAGAGCTAAGCCCCCTCTGGTATAGGGAAGATATAATTTATCAATCTTAATTCTGGGTTTCCTTCCTTGCCAGATATATTGCCGTAAGGCTTTGGTGAAGTTTTTAAGGTCCTGATGTTTAATTAGTAGAGGAAACATACGTAGGGTATAGAGTATTTTTGGGAGAATAAACATCTTGTAAGCTGCCACTCTGCCCAAAAGAGAGAGTGGGAGATTAGACCAGTTTTTAAACTTATCTGTACATTGGTTTAAAACATTTACTATATTATCTTTGTACCAACTTTCTGGAGAAGAGAATAAATAAATTCCCAAATATTTTAATGTATCTGTTTCTACAAATGGGTGAGCTGCCTTGATTTTAGACTTCTTTAACCATAATATGCTAGATTTGGAAAAATTTACCTTGTACCCTGAGACTTTCCCATATAGCTCTAGCTGGGTAATCACCTCCTTAAAGTGGGTGTTTGGTGTAGATACACATAATAGGAGATCGTCTGCAAATATAGACATCTGGAAAATATACTTTTCCATCCTACAGCCCAGTATTCTGCTCCTAAGTTTTATAGCTAATGGTTCCAGCACTAAATCAAAGAGCAGTGGTGACATGGGACACCCTTGCCTGGTCTCTCTAAATAGTGGAAAAGGTAATGAAATGTTATTATTTACCAGTAGGGTAGCTTTGGCGTCTGAGTATACATTAGATAATAAATTTAAAAAGTTACCCCTGAGACCAAAATTAAGCAGGGTTTGCTGGAGAAAGTCCCACTCAACCCTGTCGATGGCCTTCTCCGTGTCTAATGACAGGAGAAAGGCCTCCGGCAGTGCAGAAAGACCTCCCCCAGCCCCCCTTCTCATTGTAATGGCAGATAACATGATGAATGTTCCTGATATTAATTTCAGAAGTCCTCCCTTTAACAAAACCCACTTGGTCCCCATGAATTAACTTAGGGAGAAAAAAATTTCTTTTTTTTTTTTTCAAAAAAGAAACTTTATTGATGTAAACAAAATGATACAATAAATGTAGACAAAAAAGGCAGACTCACATTATTTGCAGCACATGCTGCATACAACATAACAATCAGAATCGTGTTACATCAAAACATGTCATTGGAAGGTCTCACCCAGCACACCGGTAAAACCTTCTTAGTATAATAACAATTTTAATTTTCTTCATATTTCTTTCCTATTATTCTATCAGTCTTTCTAGAGCTCTGACATCAGAATCATAATTTTGGAAATTATCGAGCTACCTTAAAAGAGCTCTACTCCACATGTATAAAGAAGTATCCTTATTAGTCCTTAATCAAGATAAGAGTGAGAGAGAAAAGAAGGGGGGAGAGTAGAAAAGAGATAGTAGGCAAGAACGCCCATGAGGGAGAGGGGGAAGGGGGAAAAAAACAAAACAAAAAAACAAAAAAAAACACATGTCTCCGGTTCCTTTACTTTAAATGGTGTTGTGCCAGATTGCCAGTATGTATTCATATGTGTCTAATTTCTGGATTTTAAGATAATGGTATCTCTCCAATAACAACAAGTCAGAGACTTGTTGTCTCCACTCTCCCAGTGTAGGTATTTCTGCGGATTTCCATCTCTTTGGGATGAGTTTTTTAGCTCCTGTCAGCATGATCAAAAGGAGGGCCAATTTAGCTTTGTCTTTTATTTTAGGTATGGAGCAAAACAAGAGGCTTTCAGGAGAGTGTGGAATGACAATTTGTAGAATCTCCGAGATTTCGGAAAAAAATGCTATCCAGAATGGCTGCAGTCTTGGGCACGACCACCAGACGTGGAGGAGTGTGCCCACATTGCTACACCCCCTCCAACAAGAGCTATTTGCAGAGGGATATATTTTATGGAGCCTTTCAGGGGTGAGGTACCACCTACAAGTGGATCTCTTGTACGGTCGTGGAAACCGAGGAGCGTTTAGTAAGTAAGAAAACTCTCCTCTAAGATTCAAAACTGATGTCCTGCACCAATTCCCTACTCCACGATAGAGTATAGGACGGGAGAGACGAGGCATCCAATATGGAGGTGAGTTTGTACAGTAGAGAAATTAAATGCGTGGGCGTAACCGGCGAGACGCACAATTTTGTCAAAAGTAGTTAGATCTCTACCTAAATCTTGTTTGTGTTTATGGTGGGATATAAAATGAAGAAGTTGGTGGTAGTTTAACCAGGAGGAAAAAATCTCCTCATGTGCTTCTTGAAGTTGTGCATGTGTTTTAAAACACTTGTTTTCCACCGCGAACTGTATAATGCCCATCTTGAGATGTTATGGGTGTTTAATGCGCTGACTTAATGTGAAATAGGGTAGTGCTTTATTTTCCATAATGGGAGTTAGTGGAGAAAATTTAGAGGAGACGTGGGTGGAGGTTGTAATCATTTTATCCCATTCAGCTATAATGTTAACCGTAATCAAATAATTATTTAAATGTTTAGGTCTGTCAAGAGGGGTAGTCCATGCTAATGTTCCCATATTATTTAACTGGAAAATCTTACGGTCTAGGCTTACCCAAGCTTTGTCTTCAGTGTTATGAGACCATTCAACTATTCTTTGCAAGACTATAGCTTTCCTATACGCTTTTAAATTTGGGAGACCCAACCCCCCCTATCCCTTGGTAGGTACATAGTTTTCCTAGGTACTCGTGGCCTAATGCCCACCCAAATAAATTGGTCAATGAGTCTCTGTATTTGGTCAAGATAGTCATCCTGTAAAGGTATAGGCAATGTTTTCATAATATATAATATTCTAGGAAGGATATTCATTTTAATAACTCCCAATCTTCCCAGCCAAGATAAGGGTCTATTTTTCCAAGAAGATAGGTCTCTCTCAATGTCCTTTTTCAGGGGAATGTAGTTATATTTATAAATGTCAGTCAATGATGGTGTAATATATATGCCTAAATATTTCAGTTTGTCTTTTGCTATAGCTATGTGGCATGTGTTTTTAAGGTGCTGAATGTGCTGATTTTGGGTGTTGATGTTCATCAATTCCGATTTGTTAAGGTTAAGGAGGAAATTTGACATTGTCCCATACTCTTTCAGTTCCCTCAACAGTTCAGGCACAGATGTCTCTGCCTTTGTTAAAGTGAAGAGGATGTCATCTGCATACAGGGCTTTTTTAAACTCCCTGTCTCCTATCTTAATGCCTGAGATTCTAGTATTCTGTCTAATCTTTTGGGCAAGAACTTCCATAGAAATAGCAAATAGCAGCGGCGAGAGTGGACATCCCTGTCGCGTACCGTCGCTAATGTCGAATCTATTTGAGAGTATGCCATTTACCTTAACCCTAGCGTTTGGCTTAGAATATAGTGCCATTGTCATGTTTAAGAATTCCTTAGGTATTCCCATTTCGCACATTGCGCGACGGAGAAAGAGCCAGACCACCCTATCAAAGGCCTTCTCCGCGTCAGCGGAGAAGAGCACCATAGGGATGTTAGAGATTTTTGCATAATTCATAAGCTGTAATACCTTGGCGGTATTGTCCCTAGCTTCTCTTTTAGGGATAAAACCCACTTGATCATTGCAAATTAGTTCGGTAATAAATTTGTTGAGCCTGTTAGCAAGGATTTTGGCTAGGATTTTCATATCATGGTTGATAAGGGAAATGGGTCTAAAATTACCTGGGCTAGTTGCCGGCTTTCCGAGCTTAGCAATTACAGTGATATGAGCCTACAATAATATCTCATTTAGTGTCGGGTCCTCTCAAAGTTTGTTAAAGAGATATTGCATATGTGAGGAAAGGGTTTCCTGAAACATTTTATAATATCTAGAAGTAAGACCGTCAGGACCAGGACTTTTGCCCGATGGCATGTCTTTGATTGCTAGAGAGATCTCCTCTAAAGATATGGGAGCAGATAGTGTATCTGCCGCTTTTTTGTCTAAATTAGGTAGTTTTAAGTCTGTGAAGTAGTTATTAATATCCACTGAAAGGCTGTGATTGTTATCTATACTGTATAATTTACTATAAAAATCGCAAAATGTAGCTGCAATTTGAGAGCTATCCCTTGCAACTATGCCATCCGGTGTTGTGAGAGAATGAACAAACGTAATCAAACGCTTTCTGCGTAAGCTACGCGCTAAAACTTTACCAGGCTTATTTCCACCCTCAAAATAATACTCTCTAAGATACAATGCGTTTCTCTGGTGGACCTTTGTTAAATGGCTTTGAAGCGCGAATCTAGCTTCTAATTATTTATTTTTAAGTTCTTGGTTGGCCAGGTCTCTTTTATGTTCCTTTTCTAAGATGCTAATCGTTTTGAGCAGCTCAGAGTGCTCTTCTCTAGAAACTCTGTTAAGCTTAGCTTTATGCTTAATTAATAGCCCTCTGACAACTGATTTATGTGCCTCCCATTCACTGAGGTGTGATGCAGTTGAGTGCGAGTTAAGCTCAAAGTATTCTGCTAATTGCTTCTGTATGTCTGTGGAGATAAAAAGGTTATCTAGAAGAGTGTCGTCTAGCCTCCAGGGTCTAGGGGAAACTGGAATGTTAGGCCATGATATCCGACAGGAGACAGGGGCATGGTCAGACCATGTGATTGGGCAAATAGAGCATGATGTTGTGATGTTTAGTCCATGAGAGTCAGTGAGTATATGATCAATTCTTGTATAGCAGTTATGAGGATTAGAGTAAAAAGTATAGTCTCTGTCGGAAGGGTGAAGGGTCCTCCAAATGTCATGTAGGTTTAAGCTATGTAGTGAGTTTTTAATAGATTTCAACGCAGTTTTGGGTGTGTTGGAGGAGCCTCTGGAGGAGTCCAGAGCTGGGTCAAGGGCGATATTGAGGTCCCCCGCTAAGTATGTGATACCTTGCGCATGATCAAGAAGAAGATTGGTTAGTTCTTTAAAGAAAGAAGGTTGCGCTTGGTTAGGGGCATATGTGTTTAGAAGTGTGATATGGTTACAGTATAGCGTGTCTACTAATAGTAGGTATCGACCCTTCGGGTCTCTGTCTATATGCGTCATTTTTATTGGGAGTGTTTTGTGAAAAAACACCCCAACTCCGGCTCTCTTATTCGGGCCTGAGGCAAAGAAGGCCGTGGGGTAGTGCATACTATGCCACTTAGGCTCCTTGCCCCTTTGAAAATGCGTCTCCTGTATCATTAGTATCTGACTATTTAATTTGTTGAGCTTGCGGAATGCGATAGATCGCTTTCCAGGGCTATTGAGCCCTTTGGCGTTTATAGTGGTCAATTGTAATGCATGGTCCTGGAATCTGCTTATTTTTGAGAACATGTTAAAAACAGAAAGAAAAGAAAAAAAAAGAAAAAAAAAGGAAAAAATTTAAAAGATAAAGGGAACGCGAGGGGAGTGGAAAGACGAAAGAGTATTTAAAAGGAGAGGTGAAAATAGCAAATGAAATGTAAAGTAATATAGGTTTGCTACCGCTACACACAGAGGTCTGCAGCAGCGGAAGCCACTAGGTTATCCGGAAAAAGGACTGAAATAAGAATAGGGGTAGTAAACCCCTGTAGGCCTATTTTGGTTGGAGTACATTAAAGGTGAGTTTTGGCAAGGGGGGATTGGGAAAGTATATGAGGGGACAGCCAAGAGGGTAACTTCGAAGGTGTACATCTGTAGTAAGGAAACATAACAGAATAGTATCCCTAGAGTAGAGAGTGTATAAACAAGATGTAAGCCTTCCACTAAATCTTAGTAAGGTCACCAAGTAACATTATGTTACACTCCTAATAACCTTCAATATAGTTGTGGTTCTGAGGGGTGTGTCCTCCTCAGGCAGAGAGATCACATAATACACATATAATAAAAAATGAAAATGAAGACCCATAATAAGCATTCAACATCATAACCCAGCTAGTGTATAACTAGAGAACATCCCAAAAAAATAACAATATAACATCATCGGCATCGATAAATAAAAACATTCAACCTGAACACAGACATTTTGTATCACAAAATTTGAACTCTGAGTATCAGCCTTCCATAACTACATCCTGTAACAGAAGTGGTCCCCTCTGAGTTAGTTATATGCGCTTGTGTAAATCAGGGCAGTTTGTAGTTATAAGTGTTCCCTATCATTAGGGGCTTAATCATCTCTGCTCACTTACACCCTTGGGTTGGGTTCAGTCCAATATATATACCATAGTAATTATAACATTATGACCATAGGGATCAAGCAGAGGGTGTCCAGAAAAACATGACTATATAAACTCACAAAACATTTACTCAGAGGATCAACAAGTAATAATATAAAATTATATATATTAGAGTTACGGGGTGCAGAAATATAAGTGCTTATGTTGATGTTGATGTACGAGTAGCTGATAGGGCAAATCTGCTACCTTGAGGGGGGTTTACCCAGAGGGCCCAGTAAAGATCCCATGAGCGGGGCAACCTAATTACTGAAGGGGAGCATTAAATAACAATTAGTATGAACATTCTGTGTTAACCAACATTTCTTTTTTATCATATTACCCACAAGTCAGCCATGACGGTGAAAGGAGTCAGCATCCTAATAGCTAAACAAAAGTCTCCTCAAGGCGATCAGGGTAGACTGATCATGTTAATTCACTCCCTCTTCTGTCCATAGAGTGATCATGTCAACTGACAAGTAAAATAAGGGATTGGGAACAAGTCCAGTAGTTTATCTCTAGGTGGCTAAATCTCTATCAGGTGTCCGGCTGTTGCTCCGGAGAGGTAGAGGAAGCACTCGGGGTGCTCCCATCAGGGCCTCTCGTTTGATCAGTATTGTTCATCATTGGACGATGACTTCTTCTGCTCCGGATCTCCTCTTCGGTTCCATCGGTGGGTCGGCTGGCTGAAGACGACTAAAGGTAGGATGATCTTCAGGGGGGTAGTGTTAGGTTTATTTAAGGGGGGTTTGGGTTAGATTAGGGGTATGTGGGTGGTGGGTTTTAATGTTGGGGGGGTTGTATTTTTCTTTTACAGGCAAAAGAGCTGAATTCTTTGGGGCATGCCCCGCAAAAGACCCTTTTAAGGGCTGGTAAGGTAAAAGAGCTTTGAACTTTTTTAATTTAGAATAGGGTAGGGCATTTTTTATTTTGGGGGGCATTGTTATTTTATTAGGGGGCTTAGATTAGGTGTAAGTAGCTTAAAATTGTTGTAATATGTTTTAAATGTTTGTAACTTATTTTTTTTATTTTTGTAACCTAGCTTTTTTTATTTTTGTACTTTAGTGAGTTTATTTAATTTAATTTAATTGTAGTTATTTGTAGCTCATTTATTTAATTAATGTAATGATAGTGTAGTGTTAGGTTTAATTGTAACTTAGGTTAGAATTTATTTTACAGGTAATTTTGTATTTCTTTTAGCTAGGTAGTTATTAAATAGTTAATAACTATTTAACAACTATTCTAACTAGCTAAAATAAATACAAAGTTACCTGTAAAATAAATATAAATCCTAAAATAGCTACAATGTAATTATTAATTATATTGTAGCTATCTTAGGGTTTATTTTACAGGTAAGTATTTAGTTTTAAATAGGAATAATTTATTAAAGTATAGTGTAGTGTTAGGTGTAATTGTAACTTAGGTTAGTTTTTATTTTACAGGTAAATTTCTCTTTATTTTAGCTAGGTAGCTATTAAATAGTTAATAACTATTTAATAGCTATTGTACCTAGTTAAAATAAATTGAAAGTTGCCTGTAAAATAAAAATAAATCCTTAGATAGCTACAATATAATTATTATTTATATTGTAGCTATATTAGGGTTTATTTTAAAGGTAAGTATTTAGTTTTAAATAGGAGTAATTTAGTTAATAAGAGAAATATTATTTAGATTTATTTAATTAATATTTAAGTTAGGGGGGTGTTAGGGTTAGTGTTAGACTTAGGTTTAGGGGTTAATAATTTTATTACAGTGGCGGCGGTGTAGGGGGGGCAGGATAGGGGTTAATAAACTTATTATAGGTGGTGACGGTGTAGGGGGGGCAGATTAGGGGTTAATAAGTTTAATATAGGTTGCGGCGGGGTCCGGGAGCGGCGGTTTAGGGGTTAAACTATTTATTTAGTTGCGGCGAGGTCCAGAATCGGCAGGATAGGGGTTAATAACTTTATTATAGAGGGCGACGGTATAGGGGGGGCAGGATAGGGGTTAATAGGTATCATGTAGGTGACGGTGGGGTCTGGGAGCGGCGGTTTAGGGGTTAATACATATATTATAGTTGCGGGGACCGGGAGCGGCGGTTTAGGGTTTAATCAGTTTATTAGAGTGGCGGCGGGCTCCGGGAGCGGCGGATTAGGGGTTAAAATATTTATTATAGTGGCGGTGGGCTCTGGGAGCGGCGTTTAGGGGGTAATACATTTATTTAGTTGCAGCGGTGTAGGGGGACAGATTAGGGGTGTTTAGACTCGGGGTACATGTTAGGGTGTTAGGTGCAGACACTTCCCATAGGAATCAATGGGATGTCGGGCAGCAGCGAACATGAACTTTCGCTATGGTCAGACTCCCATTGATTCCTATGGGATCTGCCGCCTCCAGGGTGGCGGATTGAAAACCAGGTACGCTGGGCCGGAAAAGTGCAGAGCGTACCTGCTAGTTTTTTGATAACTAGCAAAAGTAGTCAGATTGTGCCGAACTTGTGTGCGGAACATCTGGAGTGACGTAAGAATCGATCTGTGTCGGACTGAGTCCGGCGGATCGAAGCTTACGTCACTAAATTCTACTTTTGCCGGTATCTAGGGCTTGGTAACTAAGGCGAATCAGCCTCGCCACAAATACGCTGTGGAATTCCAGCGTATTTGAGGTTGACGGCTTGATAACTACCCCCAGGGTGAGGATTAGGGATGAGGAGTAGTGTGTAGGAAAACAACACTGAGTGATTAACAGCCTCTGTATTTGCTGATATATATCCCAAATTTAAATGATGGATTAAGTTCACTCCCTTCTGCTCCCACCTCTTTCTTCTCTTTCTCCTCTATCTTTCAGGCTGAGGCACTAAGTACATTTAAATTGCGTCAAGTGTTTGCTTACTTGTGCCTTCTCATCATCCTTCCTGGGGGTCCTGGTCATAAAGAAGGCTCCTGATGGCTTGAGCCTTTCCCTCCTTCACCGGAGATTCTTCCGCCTCTGTTTCCCACAGAGACTACGAAGCCTGTGTGTGACTGGCTGCTGCACTTTAGCCACCCACAACACCGCCCGCCTCTTCACTGCTGTACTACAGCCACCAATAGTGGTTCTCCTGGCACTCTCCGTGCCGGCATTGGGTGAGGCTCACTAAAACCACGCGTGGTAGCTGCTCGGCTTCTCTCCCGAGCACCACCTCTGCTACGAGACGTGCTTCCGCACTGACGTCACGCTACGTCATGGACGGCTCTCTACCCCCATTAATAGTAGATTTTATTTAGATTTATTTTAATTACATTAAAGTTAGGGGGTGTTAGGGTTAGACTTAGGGTTAGGTTTAGGTGTTAATAACTTTAGTATAGTGGCAGCGATTTTGATGGCAGCAGATTAGGGGTTAAAAATAGTAATGTAGGTTGCAGCAATGTTAGGGACATAAGATTAGGGGTTAATAATATTTAACTAGTGTTTGCGATGCGGGAGTACGACGGTTTAGGGGTTACTATGTTTATTATAGTGGCGGCGATATTTGGAGCGGTAGATTAGGAGTTAATAATTTTATTTTTTTATTTGCGATGTGGGAGGGCCTCGGTTTAGGGGTTATTAGGTAGTTTATGGGTTTTAGTGTACTTTTTAGCACTTTAGTTATGACTTTTATGCTACAGATTTGTAGCGCAAAACTCATAACTACTGACTTTAGATGGCATTACGAATCTTGACGGTATTGGCTGTACCGCTCACTTTTTGACCTCCCAGGCAAAACTCATAATACCGGCGCTATGGAAGTCCCATTGAAAAAGGACTTTTTGAAAGCTGCGGTAGTTACGTTGCGTTACGGCCAAAAAAGTGTGTGGTACAGCTATACCTGCAAGACTCGTAATACCAGCAGTAGTGAAAAAGAGCCATAACGCACCCATAATTTCACCCATAACGCAAAACTCGTAATGTAGCCGAATAATATTTAAGGACTTTTGACAAAAAGTATGATACTTGACTCCAAAATCATTTAATAATTGGGCAATATTATATGTTGCTCTATGGAGTATGTTGGAGCTCTACAAATAGCTGATAATAATAATATTAATAATAATAATAATAATAATAATATTTAATGTAAAAAATCAGCTTCCTTTATTGAACATTTAATACATTTAAAGCAAATTCGCCCGTTTGTGGGTGCGCGATAAATAACCAGCCATTACAAGTGTCGGGTTATTTCTACGGCAAGCTTGTATATATTCATATACATATTTATTTAATATTTGCTGCCCATCGCTAGTTGCCCCCTTCATTGCGCTTAGGTTCTGTGCTGTGTATGACGGCATCACAACGGGCCCCCTTTGGAGCCTATGGAAGCGCACTCTCGTGAGCGCAATGCTGCTGTGCAATGCGAATGTGAGGTCTCATTCGCTTTGCACCTTACTTACTTGTAATATCAACGAACATTAGAGTGCATTGCTATTACTTAGAGGAGCGCAAATATCGCTTTAGCGTATGCGATATTTTGCGCTCCGCTTATAATCGGGCCCTTATTTGCTGAATAGTATCCCAAAAGAGTTCATCTTTTAGGTTTAACATCATTTTTGTATATTATCCCAATTATTTATTGTAACATTTTTAACTTTATTAAAACTTTTATAAATCACATTTTGGGTTTTGTATGGATGAGTTTATTACATAGAAAGATCGCATATTAGATTATGAATCAACTGAGCGTATTCATATTTAACAACATTATTAGCTAGCTCTATGAAAGATTACTACAGTAAATTTAGCAACATGAGTAGTTAACAGACATGTGCATTTGTTTTTGGATGAATGTAAAAAGAAACCCACATTTCTTCATGTGCTTTGCATTTGTCTGAAAGTGATGAACGAGAAGAAGCCCTTAAACAAATGAAAAGAAACAAATGCGTGCGAGGAAAATATGTTGTTGATTCATTTGTGCAGTTCAAAACATTACTCTAAAGGCTTTATTAAATGAGGGAAAAACTTCAAAAGTTTCAAGGTAAAACAATTTAGTCAGAAAAGACTTCAAAAGTTCAAATTTGCACTATTCAATGATTTAGCAATGTCCTTGTCAGTTGATTGTTTCCAATGTCAGCCAATAAGTATATAAGCTTTTTTTTTTTTGTTCTTGGCTTTTTCTGACTACATAATTAAAAAAAAATAAAAAAATATATATATATATATTGTACTGTAGCTTGCTTGTCGCAGTAGCATTAGTCACTACTTTAACTATTGTAGTTTAAAAGGACAGTCTACGCTAGACTAGAATTTGTATTGTTTAAAGAGATAGATAATCCCTTTATTACTCATTCCTCTGTTTTGCATACCTAACACTGTTATATTAATATACTTTTTACCTCTGTGATTACTTTGTATTTAAACTTATGCAGATTGCCCCTTATTTCAGTTATTTTGAAAGACTTGCATTTTAGCAGTGCCCTCTCATAAGTAACTCCATGGGCTTGAGCACAATTTTATCTATATTACACACATGAACTAACGCCCTCTAGCTGTGAAAAACGGTAAAAATGCCTGCAAGGGCATATAAAAAAAATTTAAAAAAATAGTTTTGTCTGAAATTTTCATTTTGCTAAATTTAAAATTTAAATTTTAGCTCATTTTTACTCATGGTCATATTGGTTTCAAATGATTTTTGTCTGAATTTTTTTGGTTTGAACGTTGAGCTACAGTGCAGAGCAGAGCCATTTTTCTTTATCTGAAGCTGTAATCAGATATATTAGATTTAATTTTGTCATTCTATTTAATTCTTGAACTTATTCTTTTATTTGTAATTTTTGTGCACTGCATTTTTGGTAAAACTAAAACGTTTACTTAAAGGTACAATAACTAATATACTATTCTAAAATTGTCTATACTTTAAGGGATATGAAACACAATTGCTTTTATTCATTATTCAGATAGAACATGCACTTTTAAACAACTTTCCAATTTACTTATTTTGCCTAATGTGCTTCTTTGTCTTGGCATCCTTTGTTGAAAAGCATACCTACAGGTAGGCTGATTCTCAGAAGCAGGAAGAGAGCTAGCGCATAATTGGTGGCTGCACAAATAATACAATAAAACATTAAAGAGAAGTAATAAGTGAATAAAATATACAATCAGTAAAAAAATGTCAAAAAGAGATTCACTGCACTATTATAAAAGGATATTAAAGTTAAAATGTTTCATATAAAGGTAAGGATTTGCTTCCAGGTCTCTCAGCACATGTAAAGAAAGAACAAAAACAGTGGTGCAATATTGTTACAGTCTTAGTTATAAGTACAGAGAGAAACCTACTCACGTTCTTCTGAGCTATAAGCCCAGATCTAAGTAAACAAAGCCTGTGTTATAGAATGATATAATAGGAACTAGAGCTGACTTCCCCTGGATACTTTTAAATCAGCTTTTATTAAAAACAAAATAACAAGTATTTTGGTCACAGACCAGGGCAATAGAGATACATATAAAACTTCCAAGATTCCCCAGTGAACCCCTTGCTCTCAGACTATGTCCCACACAGAGCTTGTATGAAGTTGCAGCACTGCTGACAATACCCCTTTTCAAACAACTTTCGAATTTACTTCAATTATTACATTTACTTTACTCTCTTGTTATCCATTGCTGAAGAAGCAGCATTGCACTTCTGGCATTTAGCTGAACTCATCTAGTTAGCCAATCATAAGAGACAAAAGAGACAAATGTCTGCAGGACTAATCAGCAACTAGCTCCCACTAGTGTAGAATATGTGCATATTCTTTTTCAACAAGGGATACCAAGAGGGATACCAAGAGAACAAAGCACTTTTGAAAATAGATGTGTATTTAAAAGTGTCTTAAAATAACTCTATTTGAAGCATGCAAGTTTAATTTTGACTTTCCTATCCCTTTAAATGGACATGAATGTATTTTTTTTATTATTCAGATAGAGCATGATATACTTTTGTTATCAAATTTATGGCTAGATTACGATTTTTGCGGTAAGAGGGGTGTGGTGTTAACTTGCACGTTATTGTCAACGATCACTTACCTACAGCACTGGTATTACAGATTATTCTAAACCCAGCGTTAAAAGACAAGAAGTGAGCGTAGAGCAAAATTGTGCTCCGTACCGCACTCCAATACCAGCACTGCTTAAGTCAGCGGTGAGCTGGTTGTACATGCTTGTGCACGATTTCCCCATAGACATTAATGGGGAGAGCCGGCTGAAAAAAGCCTAACACCTGCAAAAAAGCAGCGTAACACTCTGTAACGCAGCCCCATTGATTCCTATGGGGAAACAAAATGTATGTTTACACCTAACACCCTAACATGAACCCCAAGTCTAAACACCCTAATTTTACACTTATTAACCCCTAATCTGCTGCCCCAACATCACCGACACCTACATTATATTTATTAACCCCTAATCTCCCTCCCCCAATGTCGCTGTAACCTACCTACATTTATTAACCCCTAATCTGCTACCCCCAACGTCACCGCCACTATATTATATTTATTAACCCCTAAACCTAAGTCTAACCCAAACACCCCTAACTTAAATATAATTAAAATAAATCTAATTAAAACCTACAATTAATAACTAAATAATTTATATTTAAAACTAAATACTTACCTGTAAAATAAACCCTAAGCTAGCTACAATATAACTAATAGTTACATTGTATCTAGCTTAGGGTTTATTTTTATTTTACAGGTAAGTTTGTATTTATTTTAACTAGGTAGAATAGATACTAAATATTTATTAACTATTTACTAACTACCTAGCTAAAATAAATAAAATGTACCTGTAAAATTAAACCTAACCTAAGTTACACTAACACCTAACACTACACTACAATTAAATAAATTACCTAAATTAAATACAATTAAATAAATTAAATACAATTACCTAAATTACAAAAAAACAAACACTAAATTACACAAAATAAAAAGCAAATTACAAGATATTTAAACTAATTATAGCTAATCTAATAGCCCTATCAAAATAAAAAAGCCCCCCAAAATAACCCCCCCCCAGCCTAAACTAAACTACCAATAGCCCTTAAAAGGGCCCTTTGCAGGGCATTGCCCCAAAGAAATCAGCTCTTTTACCTGAAAAAAAAAATACAAACAACACCCCCAACAGTAAAACCCACCACCCACACAACCAACCCCCCAAATAAAACCCTAACTAAAAAACCTAAGCTCCCCAGCCATTGCCCTGAAAATGGCATTTGGATGGGCATTGCCCTTAAAAGAGCATTTAGCTCTATTGCAGCCCAAATCCCTAACCTAAAAATAAAACCCACCCAATAAACCCTTAAAAAAAACTAACACTAACCCCCTGAAGATCCACTTACAGTTTTGAAGATCCGACATCCATCCTCAACGAAGCCAGGAGAAGTCCTCATCGTTTTTTTTTTATTTTGGGGGGGCTTTTTTTTATTTTGATAGGGCTATTAGATTAGTTGTTATTAGTTTAAATATCTTGTAATTTGTTTTTTATTTTGTGTAATTTAGTGTTGTTTTTTCTTGTAATTTAGGTAATTGTATTTAATTAATTTAATTGTATTTAATTTTGGTAATTGTATTTAATGTATTTAATTGTATTTAATTTAGGTAATTTTTTTAATTGTAGTGTAGTGTTAGGTGTTAGTGTAACTGAGGTTAGGTTTTATTTTACAGGTCAATTTGTATTTATTTTAGCTAAGTAGTTAGTAAATAGTTAATAAATATTTAGTAACTATTCTACCTAGTTAAATACAAACTTGCCTGTAAAATAAAAATAAACCCTAAGCTAGATACAATGTAACTATTAGTTATATTGTGGCCAGCTTAGGGTTTATTTTACAGGTAAGTATTTAGTTTTAATTAGGAATTATTTAGTTATTAATTGTAGGTTTTAATTAGATTTATTTTAATTAAATTTAAGTTAGGGGGTGTTAGAGTAAGGGTAAGACCTAGGCTTAGGGGTTAATAAATATAATATAGTGGTGGCGATGTTGAGGGCGGCAAATTAGGGGTTAATAAATGTAGGTAGGTGGTGGCGATGTTAGGGACAGCAGATTAGGGGTTAATAATATTTAACTAGTGTTTGCGAGGCGGGAGTGTGGCGGTTCAGGGGTTAATATGTTTATTATAGTGTTGGCGATGTCGGGAGCGGCAGATTAGGGGTTAATACTTTTATTTTAGTGTTTGCGATGTAGGGGAGCATCATTTTAGGGGTTAATAGGTAGTGATGTCACAAATAGTTCGCCGGCGAATAGTTCCTGGCGAACATAGAATGTTCGCGTTTGCCATTCCAGCCAATCACCAGCAGACCCTCCCTCCCAGACCCTCCCAGCTCCTGGACAGCAGCCATTTTAGATTCATTCGGAAGCTGCATTGTTAGCGAGAGGAGGGACAGTGTAGCTGCTGGTGATTTAATAGGGAAATTGATAGCTAGGCTAGTGTATTCAGTGTCCACTACAGTCCTGAAGGACTTATCTGATCTCTGCTGTAAGGACAGCACCCCAAAAAGTCCTTTTTAGGGCTAGAACATAATTTTTTTTATTATTTTTTTCCTGTGTAATCTAATTGCAGTTGCCTGCCTGCCAAGCCACTTGCCCAGTGCCACCACTCATATCTGGTGTAACAGTAGTGTAAATTTAAAAAAAACAAAACTTTTTTGACTGTGAAACATCAGTCTGCTAGTGTAATCTAATTGCAGTTGCCTGCCTGCCAGCATGTGTGCCAGGCCCACTTGCCCAGTGCCACCACTCATATCTGGTGTAACAGTAGTGTAAATTTAAAAAAAAAAACTTTTTTGACTGTGAAACATTAGTCTGCTAGTGTAATCTAATTGCAGTTGCCTGCCAGCCAGCGTGTGTGCCAGGCCCACTTGCCCAGTGCCACACCACTCATATCTGGTGTAACAGTAGTGTAAATTTAAAAAAAAAAAACTTTTTTGACTGTGAAACATCAGTCTGCTAGTGTAATCTAATTGCAGTTGCCTGCCTGCCAGCGTGTGCCAGACCCACTTGCCCAGTGCCACCACTCATATCTGGTGTAACAGTAGTGAAAATTAAAAAAAAAAAACTTTTTTTGACTCTGAAACATCAGTCTGCTTGTGTAATCTAATTGCAGTTGCCTGCCTGCCAGCATGTGTGCCAAGCCCACTTGCCCAGTGCCACCATTCATATCTGGTGTAACAGTAGTTTAAATTTAAAAAAAAAAAAAATTCGGCTGTGAAACATCAGTCTGCTAGTGAAATCTAATTGCAGTTGCCTGCCTGCCAGAGTGTGTGCCAGGCTCACAGCGTATACTATGCCCACTTGCCCAGTGCCACCACTCATATCTGGTGTAACAGTAGTGTAAATTTAAAAACAAAAAACTTTTTGGACTGTGAAACATCAGTCTGCTTTTTTTTGTCAGGCTCACAGTGTATACTGTGCCCACTTGCCCAGTGCCACCACTCATATCTTGTTTAATAGTAGTGTAAGTGTACATTTAAAAACAAAAAAAAACTTTTTGGACTGTGAAACATCAGTCTGCTTTTTTGTGTCAGGCTCACAGCTTATACTGGGCCCACTTGCCCAGTGTCACCACTCATATCTTGTTTAATAGTAGTGTAAGTGTACATTTAAAAAATAAAAACTTTTTGGACTGTGAAACATCAGTCTGCTTTTTTTTGTCAGGCTCACAGCGTATACTGTGCCCACTTGCCCAGTGCCACCACTCATATCTTGTTTAATAGTAGTGTAAGTGTACATTTAAAAACAAAAAAAAAACTTTTTAGACTGTGAAACATCAGTCTGCTTTTTTGTGTCAGGCTCACAGCTTATACTGGGCCCACTTGCCCAGTTCCACCACTCATATTTTGTTTAATAGTAGTGTAAGTGTACATTTAAAAAAAAAAAAAAACTTTTTGGACTGTGAAACATCAGTTTGCTTTTTTGTTTCAGGCTCACAGCTTATACTGTGCCCACTTGCCCAGTGCCACCACTCATATCTTGTTTAATAGTAGTGTAAGTGTACATTTAAAAACAAAAAAAACTTTTTGGACTGTGAAACATCAGTCTGCTTTTTTGTTTCAGGCTCACAGCTTATACTGGGCCCACTTGCCCAGTGCCACCACTCATATCTTGTTTAATAGTAGTGTAAGTGTACATTTAAAAAAATAAAAACTTTTTGGACTATGAAACATCAGTCTGCTTTTTTGTCTCAGGCTCACAGCGTATACTGTGCCCACTTGCCCAGTGCCACCACTCATATCTTGTTTAATAGTAGTGTAAGTGTACATTTAAAAAAATAAAAACTTTTTGGACTGTGAAACATCAGTCTGCTTTTTTGTGTCAGGCTCACAGCTTATACTGGGCCCACTTGCCCAGTGCCACCACTCATATCTTGTTTAATAGTAGTGTAAGTGTACATTTAAAAAAAAATGACAGGCAGAGGCAGGCCATCCCGCAGGTGCCGTCGTGGTCATGGTGCTGTGATTCCCTTTGGCCCTAGAATAATACCCAGTGTTCAGAGGCCACGTCCCATGAACTCGAAAAGTTCTGAGGAAATAGTTGACTTTTTAACACAGGACACCCAATCTTCTATAGCTTCCGCTCCGAACCTTGACGCACCATCCTCCTCCAGCTTATCTTCGGGCACCTCTCAAGTTACCACTCGCCCGCCTGCCGCCACAACCAACACTAGCACCACAGCCGCTTCACTTGATCTGTCAGAGGAGTTTTTTACACATCAGTTGGAAGAAATGAGTGATGCGCAACCATCATTGACAGAGGATATAGATAACAGTGATATGTCTCAGTCAGGCAGAAAATTACAGACATGGACGTATGGTGTGATGATGATGATGTTGTACCCGCTGCTGCTTCCTTTGTTGATTTGTCAGATACAATTGAAGTGGATGATGATGACGATGCGTCTGTGGATGTCACGTGGGTGCCCGCTAGAAGAGAAGAAGAACAGGGGGAAAGTTCAGATGGGGAGACAGAGAGGAGGAGGAGGAGACGAGTTGGAAGCAGGGGGAGGTCATCGCAAGGAGCTAGTGGCACAGTCAGACAGCATGCATCGGCACCCGGGGTCAGCCAGACAGCACGCCAATCAACGCATGCTGTTGCCACCACCAGAATGCCGTCATCGCAGAGCTCAGCAGTGTGGAATTTTTTTGTGTGTCTGCCTCTGACAACAGCGATGCCATTTGCAACCTGTGCCAAAAGAAACTGAGTCGTGGGAAGTCCAACACCCACGTAGGTACAACTGCTTTGCGAAGGCACATGATCGCACATCACAAACGCATATGGGATCAACACATGAGTAGAAGCAGCACACAAACTCGAAGTCGCCATCCTCCTCCTGGTCCAGCATCTTCAGCCACGTCAACCACTGCTGTCCTCCTTGCCCCCTCTCAACCATCCGCCACTCTGTCTCTCTTCCGGAGCAGTTCCTGCTCATCTGCCCACAGTCAGGTGTCTGTCAAGGACATGTTTGAGCGTAAGAAGCCAATGTCACAAAGTCACCCCCTTGCCCTGGCGTCTGACAGTTGGCTTGTCTGGACTCTTAGCCTGCCAGCTTTTACCATACAAGCTGGTGGAGTCTGATGCGTTCAAAAAATTTGTAGCTATTGGGACACTGCAGTGGAAGGTACCCGGCCGAAATTGTTTTGCACAAAAGGCAATCCCCAACCTTTACTCGATTGTGCGAAAGGAAGTAATGGCATGTCTGGCACACAGTCTGGCACAAAGTGTTGGGGCAAGGGTTAATTTAGGTAATTTATTTAATTGTAGTATAGTGTTAGGTGTTAGTGTAACTTAAGTTAGGTTTTATTTTACAGGTCAATTTGTATTTATTTTAGCTAAGTAGTTAGTAAATAGTTAATAAATATTTAGTAACTATTCTACCTAGTTAAATACAAACTTGCCTGTAAAATAAAAATAAAACCTAAGCTAGATACAATGTAACTATTAGTTATATTGTGGCCAGCTTAGGGTTTATTTTAGTAGTGTAAGTGTACATTTAAAAAAATAAAAACTTTTTGGACTGTGAAACATCAGTCTGCTTTTTTGTGTCAGGCTCACAGCTTATACTGGGCCCACTTGCCCAGTGCCACCACTCATATCTTGTTTAATAGTAGTGTAAGTGTACATTTAAAAAAAATGACAGGCAGAGGCAGGCCACCCCGCAGGTGCCGTCGTGGTCGTGATGCTGTGATTCCCTTTGGCTCTAGAATAATGCCCAGTGTTCAGAGGCCACGTCCCATCAACTTGAAAAGTTCTGAGGAAATAGTTGACTTTTTAACACAGGACACCCAATCTTCTATAGCTTCCGCTCCAAACCTTGACGCACCATCCTCCTCCAGCTTATCTTCGGGCACCTCTCAAGTTACCACTCGCCCGCCTGCCGCCACAACCAACACTAGCACCACAGCCGCTTCACTTGATCTGTCAGAGGAGTTTTTTACACATCAGTTGGAAGAAATGAGTGATGCGCAACCATCATTGACAGAGGATATAGACAACAGTGATATGTCTCAGTCAGGCAGAATTACAGACATAGACGTACGGTGTGATGATGATGATGATTATGTTGTACCCGCTGCTGCTTCCTTTGTTGATTTGTCAGATACAAGTGAAGCGGTTGATGATGACGATGCGTCCGTGGATGTCACGTGGGTGCCCGCTAGAAGAGAAGAAGAACAGGGGGAAAGTTCAGATGGGGAGACAGAGAGGAGGAGGAGGAGACAAGTTGGAAGCAGGGGGAGGTCATCGCAAGGAGCTAGTGGCACAGTCAGACAGCATGCATCGGCACCCGGGGTCAGCCAGACAGCACGCCAATCAACGCATGCTGTTGCCACCACCAGAATGCCGTCATCGCAGAGCTCAGCAGTGTGGAATTATTTTGTGTGTCTGCCTCTGACAACAGCGATGCCATTTGTAACCTGTGTCAAAAGAAACTGGGTCGTGGGAAGTCCAACACCCACGTAGGTACAACTGCTTTGCGAAGGCACATGATCGCACATCACAAACGCATATGGGATCAACACATGAGTAGAAGCAGCACACAAACTCGAAGTCGCCATCCTCCTCCTGGTCCAGCATCTTCAGCCACGTCAACCACTGCTGTCCTCCTTGCCCCCTCTCAACCATTCACCACTCCGTCTCTCTTCCGAGCAGTTCCTGCTCATCTGCCCACAGTCAGGTGTCTGTCAAGGACATGTTTGAGCGTAAGAAGCCAATGTCACAAAGTCACCCCCTTGCCCGGCGTCTGACAGCTGGCTTGTCTGGACTCTTAGCCCGCCAGCTTTTACCATATAAGCTGGTGGAGTCTGAGGCGTTATTGGGACACTGCAGTGGAAGGTACCCGGCTGAAATTTCTTTGCACAAAAGGCAATCACCAACCTGTACTCGATTGTGCGAAAGGAAGTAATGGCATGTCTGACATACAGTGTTGGGGCAAGGGTCCATATGACTACTGATAGCTGGCCTGCAAAGCATGGTCAGGGCAGGTATATTACCTACACTGCGCATTGGGTAAACCTGCTGATGGCTGCCAAGCATGGAATGCGTGGCTCTGCAGAGGAGGAGTTGGTGACACCGCCACGACTTGCAGGCAGGCCTGCTGCCACCTCCTCTACTCCTCCTACTCCATCCTCTTCCATAACCTCCTCGGCGGAGTCCTCTTCTGCTGCTGCGTCTTGCTCCACATCAACGGCACCCCCCAGCTCCGCAGGTACTATTCCACATCCCGGATACAGCAGTGTCACGCCGTCTTGGGGTTGACTTGCCTGAAAGCATAGAGTCACTCCGGACCAGCACTCCTGTCCGCCCTGAATGCACAGATGGATCAGTGGCTGACTCTGCACCAACTGGAGATTGGCAAAGTGGTTTCTGACAATGGAAGTAATTTGGTGGCGGCATTGAAATTGGGCAAGTTGACACATGTGCCGTGCATGGCACATGTGTGTAATCTGATCGTACAACGCTTTGTGCATAAGTACCCAGGCTTACAGGACGTCCTGAAGCAGGCCAGGAAGGTGTGTGGCCATTTGAGGTGTTCCTACACGGCCATGGCGCACTTTTCCGATATCCAGCGGTGAAACAACATGCCAGTGAGGCGCTTGATTTGCGACAGCCCGACACATTGGAATTCAACGCTCCTAATGTTCGACCGCCTGCTCCAACAAGAAAAATCCGTTAACGAGTATTTGTATGAACGGGGTGCTAGGACAGCCTCTGCGGAGCTGGGAATTTTTTGCCACGTTACTGGACGCTCATGCGCAATGCCTGTAGGCTCATGCATCCTTTTGAGGAGGTGACAAACCTAGTCAGTCGCACTGAAGGCACCATCAGGGACATCATACAAATTGTTTTCTTCCTGGAGCGTGCCCTGCGAAGAGTGCTGGATCAGGCCGTAGATGAGCGTGAAGAGGAAGAGTTGTGGTCACCATCACCACCAGAAACAGCCTTATCAACACTGCTTGCTGGACCAGCGGCACGCTGGAAGAGGATTGTGAGGAAGAGGAGTCAGAGGAGGAATGTGGCTTTGAGGAGGAGGAGGAAGACCAACCACAACAGTCATCCCAGGGTGCTCGTTGTCACCTATCTGGTACCCGTGGTGTTGTACGTGGCTGGGGGGAAGAAGATACCTTCAGTGAGATCACTGAGGACGAGGAACGGGACATGAGTAGCTTGGCATCCATCCTTGTGCAAATGGGGTCTTTCATGCTGTCGTGCCTGTTGAGTGACCCTCGTATAAAAAAGCTGAAGGAGAATGACCTGTACTGGGTGTCCTCGCTACTAGACCCCTGGTATAAGCATAAAGTGCCTGAAATGTTACTGAATTACCACAAGTCGGAAAGGATGCAGCAGTTCCAAAATAAATTAAAAAGTATGCTTTACACAGCGTATAAGGGTGGTGTCACAGCACAACGGGAATCTAACAGGGGAAGAGGTGAAAGTAATCCTCCGACTCCCACGACCACACCGGCAAGGACAGGATGCTTTACAGACGTGTTGTTGATGGAGGACATGTGGAGCTTTTAAACTCCTATGCATCGCCACAGCCCTTTGGGGTCCACCCTCAGAGAACGACTCAACCAACAGGTAGCAGACTACTTTGTCTTAGCTGCAGATCCAGGGCCGGATTGGGTCGCCGGGATACCGGGAAAAATCCCGGTTGGCCGGCACAGGCTGGGCTGGTGCAGCTGCAGAAGTTTGTGTGGAGAGCAGGCAGCACTGTAGCAAAGTTGTGATTAACTTGTGAGGGAGCGCGCCATAGTCAGAAGGGAACCGGCCTGCAGAGCTCAAGTAGATTAGTAGCAGCAGTGTTAGGGATTGGTGGGGAGTGGAGATCGGCTGCTGTGTTGCCTGTATTTGATTTATGCAGCAGAAGTTTTATATGTGCGGTGATCCACGGAGTCCACCTTAAGAGAAAGCAGGAGGCACTGACAGGGGAAGGGAGGGGTTTAGAGCACATACTGGTTCCACTTCCGTGTTCATGGGAGGGAAATTCAGGTTGGATCTGCTGCTGGGGATAGGAATGTGCTATGTGAATAAATCATACAAGTCACTCTGCTTACTTTCAATGCTCAGGCAACGCTCTGGAGCTGCATGGACACAAGGGAAGCAGCAAAGCAGTGAGTTTATTTTCTGCACAACATGCTGCTTAATTTGGCTGTACTTGCATCTATGTTTGCTTAAATTAAATCCCACATTCCTTTACTCATGCTAACCCTCAAATTTGATCTTTACAAGGACACTAAAGTTAAAACCTCTTGACTGCTAGAGAGGCAAGAATATATAATATACATAAAAATGTTTGTTTTTTTAAAAAATAAACATCTATGAAACTTGTTATTGCATATTTTAATGTTTGAACAAGCTCACGTTTTTTTAATTAAATCCATGACACCAGTAATCAGTTTGTCAAGGCATTTAGGGTAAAAATGTAATATGAGGTTTAGTTACAGTCCAATCCCTTAAAGAGACATTCTGATGTTATAATTACATGCCCTAATTGCCAGACATCAAGCAGTACACTTACTGGCAGCTGGTTCAATGTGACAAAGAGGGGATCTATTCTAATAGTTTCTAAGGATCAGTCTTCATTAGCCACGCAGGTACCAACCTGTGCTGGGTGATGTTGTTCAAGTGTGGGTATATGGGCACGTGTATACTTGCTTACAATTCTGAAAGGTATTGGTGTCCTTATATGTATTGCAGATCATGATTATGCACTGTGACTGTAAAGTAGCCTAGCCATCCAGTTTCTATCACAGCAAAGCCCATATCAGAGTTGCAACTAGTGGCTTCACATTGTGCTGCTGTACTACTGCCGATGCTTTGCTGTCTTGGATAAAACCAGGGGGCGTAGTTGACTGGACAGGAGGGGACGGAGCTGGGCAGGAGGGGGCGGGGCTTGGACGGTCTATACAAATTTCCAGGGCTGGTCTGGTTTCCAGTCCGGCCCTGTGCAGATCTCGACACTCTGAGGAGCGATGAACCCCTTGACTACTGGGTGTGCAGGCTTGACCTGTGGCCTGAGCTATCCCAATTTGCGATAGAACTTCTGGCCTGCCCCGCTTCAAGTGTCCTGTCAGAAAGGACCTTCAGTGCAGCAGGAGGTATTGTCACTGTGAAGAGAAGTCACCTAGGTCAAAAAAGTCTAGATTATCTCACCTTTATTAAGATGAATGAGGGATGGATCCCGAAGGGACTGACAATGGGAGATACATTTGAGTAAAAAAGGCCTGATGAGATGAGCTGCCTTGGGCTAAAAATGGTCCACACGGTGCTGTATTTTATCTTTGAATGCCGTATGACTTGCGTGACTTATCCGCCACCAACTAGGGTTCAAGCCGCAATGTTTTAGGGCACTTTCTGCCTGGGAAACAAACATCAATTTTTCTGGCCGCTGCTACAGCAGCGGCTGCAACAATACCTAATTTTTCAGGCATGTGTACATGCCAAATTTTCCTGGCCTCTGGTGCTGCATTGTGGCTTCAAAAACCATACCAAAAAAAAGGCATGTAACAGGGATTAAACTGATAGGAATAGTACTACTTAACACACCACTCCTATCTGGTGGCACATTAGATTGCACGCGCAGTGCCCCAAATTTGAAGTAGGAGGACCGACCAAGCATCTTTTTCCATCTCCCGGTTCCTAAAATCCATGCCATATACACGTCCTCTGGTGCCGCAACTGCCTCTGGGAACCTTACCATGGGTCCCAGACCGCACATCTTGTAATTCTCTGTCTGGGAAATTATCTATCTATCAAATCTATCTATTTATCTATCAAATCTATCTATCTATCTATCGTATCTATCAAATGTATCTATTGCATCTATTGATCTATCTATCTAATCTATGTATCTATCTATCTATCTATCTATCTATCTATCTATCTATCTATCAATCAAATCTATCCATCTCGTGGCCGGACTGTTATCTGACAGCCACTTGTGTTTCGGCCAAATGTCCGTCGGCCAAATGTCCGTCGGCTAAAAGTCCGGCCACGATTGCAAGCGCAGTGCCCCAAATTTGACGTAGGAGGACCGACCAAGCATCTTTTTCCATCTCCCGGTTCCTAAAATCCATGACATATACACATCCCATGATAGGGGACACCGCAGTGGAAGGTACCTGAAATTTCTTTGCACAAAAGGCAATCCCCAACCTGTACTCGATTGTGCAAAAGGAAGTAACCTTACCATGGGTCCTGGGACGCACGTCTTGTAATTCTTTGTCTGGGAAATTATCTATCTATCAAATGTATCTATTTATCTATCAAATCTATCTATCTATCGTATCTATCAAATGTATCTGTTGCATCTATTGATCTATCTATCTATCTAATCTATGTATCTATCTATCTATCTATCTATCTATCTATCTATCAAATCTATCTATCTCGTGGCCGGACCGACCAAGCATCTTTTTCCATCTCCCGGTTCCTAAAATCCATGCCATATACACGTCCCCTGATAGGGGACGTAACAGGGATTAAACTGATAAGAATAGTACTACTTAACACACCACTCATATCTGGTGGCACAGTAGATTGCACGCGCAGTGCCCCAAATTTGAAGTAGGAGGACCGACCAAGCATCTTTTTCCATCTCCCGGTTCCTAAAATCCATGCCATATACACGTCCCCTGATAGGGGACACCGCAGTGGAAGGTACTCGGCCAAAATGTCTTTGCACAAAAGGCAATCCCCAACCTGTACTCGATTGTGCAAAAGGAAGTAACCTTACCATGGGTCTCAGACCGCACGTCTTGTAATTCTCTGTCTGGGAAATTATCTATCTATCAAATCTATCTATTTATCTATCAAATCTATCTATCTATCGTATATATCAAATGTATCTATTGCATCTATTGATCTATCTATCTATCTATCTATCTAATCTATGTATCTATCTATCTATCTATCTATCTATCAAATCTATCTATCTCGTGGCCCGGACCGACCAAGCATCTTTTTCCATCTCCCGGTTCCTAAAATCCATGCCATATACACGTCCCCTGATAGGGGATGTAACAGGGATTAAACTGATAAGAATAGTACTACTTAACACACCACTCATATCTGGTGGCACAGTAGATTGCACGTGCAGTGCCCCAAATTTGAAATAGGAGGACCGACCAAGCATCTTTTTCCATCTCCCGGTTCCTAAAATCCATGCCATATACACGTCCCCTGATAGGGGACGTAACAGGGATTAAACTGATAGGAATAGTACTAATTAACACACCTTATAATAACGCAGAGAGAGGCAATGCAGAGAGAGGAGTCTGAAGAAGAAGAGTCAGAGGAGGAAGGTGGCTTTGAGGAGGTGGAAGACCAAACACAGCAGGCTTCCCAGTGGGCTTGTTGTCACCTTTCGGGGACCCTTGGTGTTGTACGTGGCTGGGTGGAGGAAGAGACCTTCAATGACATCAGTGAGGACAAGGAACGGGACATGACTAGCTTGGTATCCAACCTTGTGCAAATGGGGAGTTTGAGGTTGTGCAAATGGACTGTTTGCGGTTGTTTGCGGTGCGTTAAATGGGGAGTTTGGTCTGTTACTGTGAAGCGGGCGTAACCCTTACACTACCTGATCGATACAACATCATACCTGATGTTTTAAAGCACGTTATTCCAAACAATTTAGGAATGTTAGGTGATTTATGCCTTTTATGGATTAAAACCAGACTCTGCATCAACTATGTAATTTTACGTGGGAGTTTTGCCATGGATCCCCCTCCGGCATGCCACAGTCCAGGTGTTAGTACCCTTGAAACAACTTTTCCATCACTATTGTGGCCAGAAAGAGTCCCTGTGGGTTTTAAAATTCGCCTGCCTATTGAAGTCAATGGCGGTTCGCCCGTTTGCGAACATTTGCGGAAATTCGCGTTCGCCGTTCGCAAAATCACTATTAATAGGTAGTTTATGGGTGTTAGTGTACTTTTTAGCACTTTAGTTATGAGTTTTATCCTACAGCTTTGTAGTGTAAAACTCATAACTACTGACTTTAAAATGCATTACAAATCTTGCGGGATAGGCTGTACCGCTCACTTTTTGGCCTAAAAAAAAAAAGGTTGTAATATCAGCGCTATGGAAGTCCCATTGAAAAAAGACTATACGCAAATTGAGTAAGTTAATTTGCAGTAAGGCAAAAAAAGTGTGTGGGACAGCTGTACCTACAAGACTCGTAATACCAGCGTTAGCGGTAGTGAAAAAGCAGCGTTATGTGTCTTAGTAAATGGAGTTCATTCAGCAGAGGGGGCTGTTACTAGTGGTGTTCCTCAGGGGTCAGTTCTGGGGCCTGTTTTGTTTAACATATTTATCTGCGATATCAGCAAAGGGCTACAAGGGAAAGTATGTCTCTTTGCAGATGATACAAAAATTTGCAACAGAGTGGATGTTCCAGGGGGGGTAGACAAAATGAGAAGTGATATACAACAATTGTAGGCCAAACGACTGGGATCTAAAGTTTAACACAGCAAAATGTAAAATAATGCATTTAAGGAAGAAAAATCCAAATGTTAATTACAGACTCAATGACACTTTACTGACTGTTACAGACGAGGAACAGGACTTGGGAATTATTATTTCAGATGATTTAAAACTTAGTAAAAAATGTAGTAATGCAGCGAGTAAGGCTAGCAGAATGCTTGGATGTATTGGTAGAGGTATTTGCAGCAGAAATAGTAAGGTTCTTATGCCACTTTATAGATCATTAGTTAGGCCTCATCTTGAGTATTGTGTGCAGTTCTGGAGGCCATATCTTCAGAAGGATATTAACAAACTTGAATCTGTGCAAAGGAGGGCTACCAAAATGGTACATGGTCTAAAAAATAAAACTTACCAGGATAGGCTCAATGACCTAAATATGTATAGCTTAGAGGAGAGAAGGGAAAGAGGGGATATGATAGCAACATTCAAGTACATTAAAGGGTTTAGTAAAACTGAGGCTGTGGGTATTTTACATAAAATGGAAAATTCAAGAACAAGGGGTCATGATCTCAAGCTGAAGGGTAGTAGATTTAGGAATAATTTGAGGAAGCACTACTTTACAGAAAGAGTGATTGATTTATGGAATAAAACAAGAGGTAGTAGCAACAAATATTGTGGGGGACTTTAGAAATGCATGGGACAAGCATAGGGCTATCCTACGAACTAGATACGTTTATACTGTTAGGTAAGGTCGGGCAGACTTGCTGGGCCTATGGCTCTTATCTGCCGTCAATATCTATGTTTCTATGTTTCTATGAGCCTTAACGCTGCTTTTTTACTCATAATGCAAGACTCGTAATCTAGCCGTTAGTTTGTTCTTATGGCATTATTTGTTGAAGAGAATAACTCGGTAGTTAGCTTGCACATGTGGACTGGATGCAAAGAGTTCTCAAGAATGCTTATGAGCACTATATAGCAGCAGTGTTTGCACAATGTATTAAACTGTTAATATTATTCTTGCAAAACTGCTGCCATATAGTGATTCAGACTTATGCATGCTCCTGAGTCTCTGGGGTCGATTTATTAAGCAGCAGATGCTGAAACAGAAGTTAAGAAGCAGTGGACTGAAGGTGGCGGACTGAAATCATCCCAATCCGATCAGGATAATTGGCGGCCCCTGCTAGTGGCCGATTCACCAGAAATGCTTGTGCAATGTTAAATGCCGATATGGTGTCGGCATTTAGCGAGGTCAAGAGGACATGATTCGCTACAGTGAATCATGTCCGCTCGACCATTAATAAATCTACCCCTATCTATTTACTTTTCAACAAAGGATTAAAAAGAGAATTAAGTAAATGTGAAAATAGAAGTAAAGTGGAAAGCTTTTAAAATTGTACACGGTATCTAAATCAGGGAAGACAAAAAAATTGGTTTCATGTCCTTTTAATACTATATATATTAATATTTAATACTTGTTTGTCAGGATTTGAAAATATTAAAATATATATAAAAGTCTAGAGACATATTTTTGTTTGTTTTTGCAATACTATTGTTTAATACACTAAGGGCCAGATTACAAGTGGAGCGCTAATTAATGCTCATGCTCGAGTGTTAACTGTGGTAGAATTAAGCTTTTTGAGCTCGTCGGGTTTCGCTCCTTTTATAAGTTGAAAGTAAACTTTTTTTTCTCGCGCGCTAACCCGACAAGCACAAAAAGCCAAAGTTAGAATATCGCATGCGCGTTCACGTATTCCCACATTGAAGTCAATGGAGGAAAAAAGTGGAAAAATACCACACTCTTGCACAAACCTGATTGCATATTTTCATGTGAGCTAACCCGACATGAAAATATGAATATTTCACATTCCAATGTTTTTCCCATACAAGACTATCTTCTATTTATTCTTAAATACATATTTCTACATATATCTGATTTTTTTGGGTACAATATATATCTATACCTATATATATATATAAAAAAAATATATATATAGGTATAGATATATACAGACATATATAAAAATACTAAGAACATACTCTGATATGTGCAGAACATACAAAGTATAGCACTTTTTTAAAATATTTATGTTGCGTAAATATGATTTTACATGTTTTCCTCTACTTAACTGCAAAGGGCTTCAATGCACTTTATATATATTTCTATACGTATGTACATATGTATTTATGTGTTTATATGTGTATATATGTCTGTAAATACATATATGCACATATTAACACAGAAATACATATGTACACATATATAGACATATATATATATATATATATATATATAGATATACATTTTTAAAGATGTATATGTATTTATGTCTATGTTAAAGCCCTTAGCCTTTTCTTTTTTGTTTTCTAACATTCAAAATCTCATGTCTTTAAGCCATTATAACTTTTTTGTTCAATATTTTTTTGAATAATTTTTTAGTGATGATCGTTTTTACGTCTGTGCTCCACTTGTAATCTGGCCCTAAGTATTGGTTTCCTAATGATCTCATTGATGTCTATTTCAAAACAATAAACAAACAGTAATAATCTTCCTCCAAACGGCTAACTGTATTAAATGTATAATCTTTGCCATTATAGGGACATTGTTTTGAACAATATAAAACTGAACAAGTATCATAATTTTCTTATTAGAATCAATGCTGTTTGAATCGGTGTACACCCAGTGGATCTCAGTATACTGACATGCTCTTTAACTAAGCCTGTGATTGACAGTTTAACAATTAATTGTGATGCTCAGTAATTTGCTGCTGAGTTTGGTTCATCAGCAATCTGTCAAAACAGATTAAAGATAGCTAGCACAAACATTTTTATCCTACACTTTATGAAAGTTCACAGCACAAACTCTCCTGAGGTTTGACTCTGTATAAGCTGGGAAGTCTTCTTAATGTTGCAATGCAAAATTAATATGCTTTAATTCCTTAGAACATTTATTTTTTGCATAACTGACTCAAGCTATATACCTATGGGTTTAACCCTTTTATGTGTGTGAAAGTGCCAACTGGGAGCTCCAATCATTGGCTGGTGACACAATTAGGAGTGGCAGTTGCACAAAATGATATTTATTTGCATTGTTCTGCTTCTGAACTGCAATGCTTGCAGATTTTACCTATGTGTTTAACCAGTTTGTGGGCTAGCTAGGATCAGTAATGCATAAAATGCATGCTCTAACAAAATAGAGCATGCAATCTGTGCATTAGATTGTCTTTTATTACTTCACTGCAGATTCTCAGATTTAGGACAGATTCTTTATCTCATTTTCGGCTAGATTACGAGTTGTGCGTTACTGTTTTAACGCTGAAAAAATTTTCCATTTCAGCGTAAAAACATTAACGCAGCCATTACAAGTCTTGTCGGTATAGCTATACAGCAAGCATTTAAGCCTGTAATGCAACGTCAATTCCACACTCAAAAAAATTATGTTTTTGCGTGGGATTTCCGTAGCGCCGGTATTACAGGTTGTGTGGTGTGGCTAAAATGCTTGCGTTACAGCCTATACCAACACGATCCATTCCGCTATCTGAAAGCAGTAGTTATGAGTTTAGCACCAAAAAAAGTTTCAAGACAAAAAAGAAAGAGAACCTGCGCCAAAATAAAACTGTTACACACACTCCAACTGAACACCAAAGATCTCTCAAATCCTTAACATAAATAGTAAATACAAAGCAAAGAAGACAGGGAGCGTTAAATAAGCTAAAGTGTAAATGTATTGGATAGATGAAAAAAAACAAAAGTTATAATAAACTAATTGTATCAACAAGTTATTTGGACAAACGCAAAAGATTAACCGCAATTGCCAAAAAACGTGTAAATATAGCTACTGATATATCAGAAGGTGCTGAATATATATGCTAAAGGATAAATAACAAGTTCTAATAGAACAAGAATTTAATAGAGTGTATTTGTTGTAGATAATAATAACAATACAACTAATAAAACAGATATAAGGTCGACCTTAAATTAAGCAATACATAATAAAAAACATTAGTACAATAAAAAAAATACAATATTGAGTAAAATAGACAATAATTGATAGCAAGTGATGTTAAATACAAAACAAATGGCAACAAACCAATTTGAAAAAAACAAAGTCGTATTAGCAGCTATTAGTAGTACAAATCATGCAGATACTTGTTTGTCCCAAAATTCAAGTGGAGTAGCCAGTATTATGTTGTTTGTTGTTTCCCTTGTGTAGATATTTAGTGTGTAATCCTCCTATAGATGAAAAGGAAAATTCCTCTTAAGGTATTATCACAGGTGTTATTGAAACAAAACAATCTGTACTCACAGTGGGAACTGCTGTAGTTAGACACACTGAAGGATCTGTCTCTATATCAGCTGTATAATGAATCTCCAGAGATAAAAGCCGTATTAGAAGGTGTAACATCAATAATAGTGAGTGACTTGATGGCTGCAAGAAAACAACACTGACTGGTCTGGTCGTACTCAACAAACTAAGACCATCAGGATGCCGTAGCATAAGTTTAGAAGCACCACTATTCCAAGTCCACTATCCAAGTTACAAGTATTAGGTGTGCTCCGATGTGGAGTCACGCGAACAACGCGTTTCAAATTATCTTTCTCAAGCTTCAGTGTGCCTAACTACGCCGACTACAGCAGTTCTCACTGTGAGTACAGATTGTTTTGTTTCAACAATACCTGTGATAATACCTTAAGAGGAATTTTCTTTTTCATCTATAGGAGGATTACACACTAAATATCTCCACAATGGAAACAACAACTAAGCATCGCAAACACTATTTAAAATGTATTAACCCTAATCTGCTGCCCGCCCACATCCCCGTCACTATAATAAAGTTATTAACCCCTATTCTGCCGCTCCCCGACATCGCTGACACTATAATAAAGTTAACCCCTATTCTGCCACTCCCCAACATCGCAGACACTATAATTAAGTTATTAACCCCTATTTCACCGCTCCCCGACATCGCCGCCACTAATAAAAGTTATTAATCCCTAATCCTCTGGCCTCCCACATCACCGCCACTAAACAAACCTATTAACCCCTAAACCTCCAGCCCCCCCCACATCGTGAAAAATTAACAACCCCCTAACTTTAAATTAAAATTACAATATCCCTATCTTAAAATAAATAAAAAAATTCCTATGAAATGAAAAAAAACTAAGTTTAAACTGACAATTAACCTAACATAACTATTATACTAAAATTAAAATAACTACCAATTAAAAAATAAATTACACATTAAAAAAACTAACACTACTAAAATTACAAGCAATAAAAAATACTAAAAATAAATTACAAAAAATAACAAATGAAATTATAAAAATTAAAAACAATTACACCTAATCTAATAGCCCTATAAAAAATATAAAAGCCCCCCAAAACAAAAACACCCCCTAGCCTACAATAAACTACCAATAGACCTTAAAAGAGCCTTTTGTAGAGCATTGCCCAAAAGAAATCAGCTCTTTTACCTGAAAAAAATACAAAGACCCCCTAACAGTAAAACCCACCTCCTAACCAACCCCCAAAAAACATCCAGGCGGCAAGAAGTCTTCATACAGGCGATGTCTTCTATCTTCATCCCGACTGTGTCTTCTATCTTCATCCCAGTGGAGTGGACTGGGTCCATCCTTGAAGACATTCGGCACAGAGCGTCCTCTTCATTTGTTCACCGCCGTACACTGGATCTTCAATGCAAGGGAGCCTTTTCAAAATGGCGTCCCTTGTATTCCTATTGGCTGATTTGATTTTTGATATTCAAATCAGCCAATAGGATGATAGACACCGCCTGGATGAAGATAGAAGATGCCACCTGGATGGATGAAGATCTCGCTGCCTGGATGAAGACTTCTTGCCGTCTGGATGTCCGGACTTTAGAAACTGTGAGTGGTTCTTCAGGGGTTAGTGTTAGTTTTTTAAAAAAATCTTTTTGGGTGTTTTTTTTTTTTAGATTAGGGTTTGGGCTTTATGTAAAAGAGCTGAATGTCCTTTTCAGGGCAATGCAAAAGAGCTGAATGCCCTTTTAAGGGCAATGCCCATACAAATGCCCTTTTCAAGGCAATGGGTAGCTTAGGTTTTTGTTAGAGTTAGGTTTTTTATTTTGGGGGGTTAGTTGGTGGTGGGTTTTACTGTTGGGGGGTCTTTGTATTTTTTCCAGGTAAAAGAACTGATTTCTTTAGGCAATGCCTTACAAAAGGCCCTTTTAAGGGCTATTGGTAGTTTATTGTAGGCTAGGGTTTTTTTTTATTTTGGGGGCGCTTTTTTATTTTTATAGGGCTTTTAGATTCGGTGTAATTGTTTTAATTTTTGATAATTTCGTTTGTTATTTTTCGTAACTTAGTGTTTGCTATTTTTCGAAATTTAGTACTTTTTATTTTTTGTAATTTTAGGCTTAAAATGTTATAGTAGTGTTAGGTTTTTTTTAATGTGTAATTTAGGTTTTTTAATTGGTAGTTATTTTAATTTTAGTATAATAGTTTAGTATAATAGTTATGTTAGGTTAATTTTTAGTTTAAACTTAGTTTTTCTTAATTTCACAGGCATGTTTTTATTTATTTTAAGAAAGGGATATTGTAATTTTAATTTAAAGTTAGGGGGTAATAGGTTTAGGGGTTAATAGTTTAACTTAGTTTTTTGCAATGTGGGGGGCTGGCTGTTTAGGGGTTAATAGGTTTATTTAGTGGTGGTGATGGGGGATGCCATAGGTTTAGGGGTTAATAACTTTATTTAGTGGAAGCGATGTTGGGGAGCGGCGGAATAGGGGTTAATAGTTTTATTATAGTGTTGGCGATGTCGTGGAATGGGGGAATAGGGGCCACAGATTAGGGGTTAATAACTTTATTTAGGTGTCGGCAATGCCGGGGGTGGCAGATTAGGGGTGTTTAGACTTGGGGGTTTTGTTAGGGTATTTTTTTCCCCATAGATTGGCATATGTGGGTGCCATGTTTGAACCCATGGCTGTTCCCGAAATCTGTAGATAGTAATCTCCTTTAAATCTAAAGAAATTCTTTTCCATGGACCTGACAGCTGCAACACCCTCCCCATGGGGAATGGACATGGACAGTCTATACACCTCCATTCCCCATGGGGGGGTGTTGCAGCTGTCAGGTCCATGGTGACTGGGAATCCTCTGTATGAGGGACCACCCATTGATTTTCTCTGCGAATTGTTAACATTATGCCTAAAAAATAATTTCTTTAGATTTGAAAGAGATTACTATCTACAGATTTCGGGAACAGCCATGGGTTCAAACATGGCACCCACATATGCCAATCTTTATATGGCATGGTATGAACAAATAGCCATGAAACCATTCACTCACCCCCACATCAGATATTACGTACGGTATATTGATGATGTGTTTCTGGTGTGGGGGGGGGCAGTAGAGATGAATTGGAACAGTGGGTGTCATGTTTGAACTCCATGGACTGTCCAATATGCTTTAAGCTGGAATATAGTCAGGCTGTGATACATTTCTTAGACCTGAACATATACAAGGTGGAGGCCTGTGATGGATGCTCCTTTGGCACATCGTTGTATACGAAGCCAACAGATCATAATTCCTTATTGGAAGCCAGGAGCTTCCATCCCAGGCCACAAAAGACAGGGATTGTCACCTCTCAGCTGACGCGAGTCATCCGAAACAATAGTGAGGTACCCACTATGATGGAGCAGCTCACGGAAATGGAGATGAAGTTAGTGGCGAGAGGATATGATGATGTGATGGTCTGTACTATCAAGGAGAGGTTACTTGATGATCCCATGGGAGGTAAACAAATGAAACCTAATATGGATACCCAACAACTGAATTTTGTGACCACCTATACCCCTACATGTGGTGTGCTGAGGAAGTCCACACAGCAGCATTGGCCACTTTTGGAAACAGATCCATCACTTCCTTTTTATAAGATGAAGCCTCCTAGGATGGTCTACCGTACCATAGAGAACTTGAGGGATATATTGGTAAAAACGGATCAAACTAACTGTTACCAGAAGGACACCTGGCTGAAGACCTCAAAAAAGAAATGCTTTACATGTGGAAGTTGCATCACATGCAATAGCATGATGAGAGGCCAGACGTTCCAGCACCCTCATACCAATAGACGGTATACCATCCGACACAGATTAACATGCACAAGCACATACGTTATATACAGTATATGTTGATCTGTCCATGCTCTTTGGTCTACATCGGTAAGACGGTGACGAGCTTCAGGGACAGGATAGCTAACCATCGTTGTGCAATCCGGGAAGCACTCAACAAAGGGGACTCGGAACAGCCAGTGGCACGCCACTTCACCAAATGTAATCATGGCGTATCAAGTTTAAGATCAATGCTGATCGATCATGTACCTCCTCTAGCAAGGGGTGGCAATAGAGCCAAGAAGTTGTTACAGATTGAAACAAAGTGTATCCATACGTTGGACTCCCTGATACCAAGGGGACTGAATACTTTCCTTGACTTCGGACCATTTTACACAAAATGACTGAGACCTGGACTGATACACCATATTTTTGAAGAATATCACCCATAGTGGATCCACATGGATGTTCGTTCTAGAGGGTACCCACAGGTTTCTGCCTATACTCCAAGTGATATGAAGGGGGTAGTAATATATGGTGCAGTCACCTAGGTAATTGTTTTTTGTTTTCTATTTTTTGGAGGATGTTCTGTACAGATACAAGTAACTAAATTGTAGATATATTGGGGATTGTTTTCAGAGCACTATAGATTTTTTAGATTAAATGTATATGTAATACATGCTAATTGCTATCATCTTGTTAGTTGATCATGGCCAGCGCACCGTAAGGTATGACAGTGATGGGCACATATATTGGCGTAATATTGCTTGATATCTGTTGATATCCTCTACTTCCTTGCTGCTTCTATATAATGGCCAATTATGATGCGCTTTGGGGCTATGCGCTGTGCTACACCTCTCAAGATGATGCATACATGGTAACACACGTTTGTATACATGTTACCATGGTTACAAGGGGTCAAGTGATTGGCTGTGATGCATCACGCTGATACGTAGCGTGATGACGTCATGAAGCCACAACATGGTGGCGCTAACGGCTCTTAGCTTGTGTGAATATATGACAGGTAATGTTATGGTGGGATATGTGTGTTTCTCTGGGATTCCGGTTTCTGGAGGCTTGTTTGTCTTTTGCATGACATTTCACAAAGGTGTTGGATTACACCGAAACGTTATGTCTTTTTAGTGATGACCTGAAATAATAGTTATTATTTTTTTATGAAGACCAGTGAGTGCCTTTTTGATGGGACTATTTTCATCTCAAGTTAGCACACATGAGAATATGCGATCGGGTTTGCGCAAGTAGGGTGTTTTTGGTTTTTGTTCGACTTTTTTTTCTCCATTGACTTCTATGGGGAATACAGGGAGTGCAGAATTATTAGGCAAGTTGTATTTTTGAGGATTAATTTTATTATTGAACAACAACCATGTTCTCAATGAACCCAAAAAACTCATTAATATCAAAGCTGAATATTTTTGGAAGTAGTTTTTAGTTTATTTTTAGTTTTAGCTATTTTAGGGGGATATCTGTGTGTGCAGGTGACTATTACTGTGCATAATTATTAGGCAACTTAACAAAAAAGAAATATATAGCCATTTCAATTATTTATTTTTACCAGTGAAACCAATATAACATCTCAACATTCACAAATATACATTTCTGACATTCAAAAACAAAACAAAAACAAATCAGTGACCAATATAGCCACCTTTCTTTGCAAGGACACTCAAAAGCCTGCCATCCATGGATTCTGTCAGTGTTTTGATCTGTTCACCATCAACATTGCGTGCAGCAGCAACCACAGCCTCCCAGACACTGTTCAGAGAGGTGTACTGTTTTCCCTCCTTGTAAATCTCAAATTTGATGATGGACCACAGGTTCTCAATGGGGTTCAGATCAGGTGAACAAGGAGGCCATGTCATTAGATTTTCTTCTTTTATACCCTTTCTTGCCAGCCACGCTGTGGAGTACTTGGACGCGTGTGATGGAGCATTGTCCTGCATGAAAATCATGTTTTTCTTGAAGGATGCAGACTTCTTCCTGTACCACTGCTTGAAGAAGGTGTCTTCCAGAAACTGGGAGTTGAGCTTGACTCCATCCTCAACCCGAAAAGGCCCCACAAGCTCATCTTTGATGATACCAGCCCAAACCAGTACTCCACCTTGCTGGCGTCTGAGTCAGACTGGAGCTCTCTGCCCTTTACCAATCCAGCCACGGGCCCATCCATCTGGCCCATCAAGACTCACTCTCATTTCATCAGTCCATAAAACCTTATAAAAATCAGTCTTGAGATATTTCTTGGCCCAGTCTTGACGTTTCAGCTTGTGTGTCTTGTTCAGTGGTGGTCGTCTTTCAGCCTTTCTTACCTTGGCCATGTCTCTGAGTATTGCACACCTTGTGCTTTTGGGCACTCCAGTGATGTTGCAGCTCTGAAATATGGCAAAACTGGTGGCAAGTGGCATCTTGGCAGCTGCACGCTTGACTTTTCTCAGTTCATGGGTAGTTATTTTGCGCCTTGGTTTTTCCACACGCTTCTTGCGACCCTGTTGACTATTTTGAATGAAACGCTTGATTGTTCGATGATCACGCTTCAGAAGCTTTGCAATTTTAAGCGTGCTGCATCCCTCTGCAAGATATCTCACTATTTTTGACTTTTCTGAGCCTGTCAAGTCCTTCTTTTGACCCATTTTGCCAAAGGAAAGGAAGTTGCCTAATAATTATGCACACCTGATATAGGGTGTTGATGTCATTAGACCACACCCCTTCTCATTACAGAGATGCACATCACCTAATATGCTTAATTGGTAGTAGGCTTTCGAGCCTATACAGCTTGGAGTAAGACAACATGCATAAAGAGGATGATGTGGTCAAAATACTCATTTGCCTAATAATTCTGCACTCCCTGTACATGAATGAGCATGCAATATTCTAAGTTCGGTTTTTTGTGCTAGTCAGGTTAGCACTCAAATGAAAACAGTTTACTTTCAACTCATAATACAAGCAGAACCCGAAAAGTGCAACAAAATTTACTTCTAGTGCAATTAACACTTGAGCTTTAGCATTAATTTGCTCTTCACTTGTAATCTGGCCCTAAATCAGCTCCTGCACTGAACAAGCAATCACTGTGTAGAAAGTTGGAAAGTTAAAAGCATAAATAAACATTTTTTTAATGATCATTTAAAAGCTGTATACATTTTAAATTAAACTGAGATAAACTGTGTATTTGGATAAACTAAATGCAGGTGTTTATAGCTTGATAGAGACAACTCCCATGGAAAAAGATGTATTATATTGCGTTGTTTCTTAAACATGGATGCCCATGAACTAAATAAAACAGTTTCAAATAGTTTCTTTTTGATGGAACAGAGAACAGTTTTGAGCACAAAATCTGTTTAAATTAAAGGAAGAGTGAGTAAAATAATGAAAGCACTTTACAAAGTGTGTTTTATACTATGTATAAGCCATTCTGTAGGCGAGAAACTACAACTGAGCCTATCAAAACCCACATAGTATAATGGATTTTTATTATTTCAATGCTTGTCTCAATCTGGGTGTAAACAACTAGTAATCAGTTGGAAAGAAATATGAAGAATAGAAAACACTAGGAAGGTAGGAAAAGTCAAGAGGGCACAGCATAATAGAATGAGGCTGCAACAGTGTAAGACTTAAGTAGGCCTCACAATATGGTTTTTAGAGCATCCAGAATATGTTGCTCAAGCTGAGAGCTTCAAGTGGAGACAAGGATAGCATTTCAATGTTTTTTATGATAAAGCCAACACAGATTCACAGTAGTGTTTTTGTTTGTTGTTGTTGTGACTGTGGTTTTAATAAAGTGCAGAAGTACATGCCAGACAAAAAAATCCAGTCTATAGTTGTTTATAAACCAATTCTATAAGTGATGCTAGTTTTGTTAGCTGAAGGGCAACATATTTTCTTTGTTGTTTATTTTACACGTAAGTGTTGTGATTACTTTTTTTCAACATTTAGACAAATTTAATTTCCGTTATTTTAACATACTCTAAGTATACCCAGAGAGCCAGTATGAATCATGCCCCATTTGTCTGTGATCTTTTTTTTCTTCTCATTTTCCCTTTGTTGTTTTAATATAATTCATATTAAAAGGATTAATAATTATAATGTTAGTGGAAAACCAGAATGGGATTGTAAGGCCGAATAGATAGGTAATATTGAAGTGACAAAAGGTAATATTACACTAGTTCCCAAAGATTCTTAATCAAATCTAGATAGGCTAAAGTGTAGATACATAAATATATACAACAAATTATAAGTAGCAGGACCGTCTTTAATATTGACTGGACCCTGGGCAAACATTTTCTTGGGCACCCCCCTACGCAATTTAGCTCTCCGCCGCAACATCCCAAAAAACAACTAAATCAATTTATTTTATATATTTTTTTAATTATTAACCCAGCAGTGGCTCATCTACTGCTGGGCTAATCATTAAAAAAATTAAATAAATTGCAATATGTGAAACTGGACCTAAGCAGTACTAATAAGTAAATAAATATATAAATTCCTCTGATTAATTTAATATGCTTTTGAATGTGATTCTGGTGTGAGGTTAGCTAGTTAAAGAGATTTAGGTCTGGTTAAAGAGATTTAGGGCCACCAACAGGAGCAAAGCAAGGTAAAGACTAAGGGGGAAGCATGGAGGTGCAGACAAATATAAGTTTACTGACTGGAACAGCAGAACTACTATGGGAAGCTGTAAAATCTGAGACAGAGAGAAAAGAAAACTCTAAAAATAAACCTTACCTTAATGTGTGAAGTATCAGCATGTCATTATACATCAGCCACAGCAGCACATGTGATTTTTTTTTGCTAGGAACAAGTTCCCTCTCACCCTGCACTAGACAATGCTGTATGGGGAGGGGCGTGTGTGCTCTCACTTATTCTTCTCACTGACACCTTTCTACAAAATAACTTCAGTTAGTTGATCTTAGGGCCACAGCAGAAAGAGCAGGGCTAAGGGGACCAGCAGACTGGATGCTGTCTGCCCAAGGCTGCACGGATACAGTGTGAGATGAGTCACACAGCCTCAAAACTGAAGAGAACAGTGTGTGCAATTGCACAGATGCTCAAATCCTCACATGCCTGCTGCATGTGCCTACAGTCAGCCCTACAACCAGAGCAGTTACCTGGTATCAGTGGTAACCCCAGCAGGACCTTTTCAGATGCAGTGAGATTGGCTGGATGACGAGTTAGGGCTTAGCATTCAGTGCTGCACAGTGCACATCTAAAACAGCACATGGCACTAGCTTGGCATGTCACATGACACTGGTACAGTCTGGCACAGTTTCTTACAAATAAATATAAGCAGAGAGCATTTGACTGTGACAGTATTAGGACTGACTGTGTGTGTGTCCCATGTCACATGACATGAGCAGTCTGGCATGAACCATAAAAAAAAACTCTCTTGGGCCCCTCAACAAAGACTGGGCCCTGGGCAGCAGCCCCTTTTGCCCTGTGTTAAAGACAGCCCTGAGAAGTACAAGTACATACATGTAAAACAATTAATTAAAACAGTTAAAAACAAAGTAGTTTAATGCAACAAATTGATATATATATATATATATATATATATATATATATATATATATATATATATATATATATATATATATATAGTAACAAGAATCTTTGGCAACCACTGTCTTCTAGGGTTTAAATGCAAAAGAGTACAATCCATTTAAAGTTTTCAAAACTTTATTTTCTTCCAAAATAGAAAGGTGACTTTATCAGCAGCATACAGTTTGTTCACAGGTAAGGCAAAAGGACAAGCTTCTCTGCACAAGCTTCCAAAACAGTAAATCTCTGTCTGCATTGTCTGCAGCACTACAAATGTCCTTTACAGAATGTAACAGCAAACACAAATCCAGCAAAACGTTTAGTACATAATATTTTTCACAACACATCATATCAGGCCTCCTGCCTGGCTGTTATCTACTTAGCTAGAGAAAGGCTTCCCTTTTAAACCCTAGGAGCAGTAATCATGAGCCACACCTGAGTTTAATTGTCTTTAACAACTGTAAGGTATTTACAACTAAAAAACACTAATCACTTCCCTGGGATTTCTTAGCAAAATTGTAAAGTTAAATGTATTAAACTTGGTCTAATATATACTCCCTCTATCACCAAACCAGACTTTCTGTCCCACTTCCTTACCCCCAGCTCAAACTTAGTGGAGTGAGCGACCATAGACATTAAAGTGTGTACCCTTGAAAGAACATCAGCATTGCCCTGCAAAATACCTGCTCTGTGCTCAACAATGAAATGAAAAGGCTGCAGACTAAGAAACCATCTAGTTACTCTTGCATTCTCCTTATTCTGGCTCATCCATTTGAAAGGGGCATGATCTGTAATCAACCTGAATTTCCTCCCCAACAAATAGTACCGAAGAGACTCCAAAGCCCACTTAATAGCTAAACATTATTTTTCAAGAGTAATTTTTCTTTTGTTGGTTTAATTTTCTACTAAGAAATAATACAGGATGTGCTCCTCCCCTTGGTGCACTTGGGAAAGAACAGCCTCCACACCAACATCAGAAGCATCAGTCTGCACTATAAAATCTTTACAAAAATCTGGAGTTACCAAAACTGGATAGGCACACAGGGCATCTTTCAAATGCTTAAAAGCCTTGTCTGCTTCTGTAGACCATTTAATCATCACTGGTGATTTTGTCTTTGTAAGATCAGTTAAAGGAGCAGCTATTGTAGCAAAATCTGGAATAAACCTTCTATAATATCCAGTCAAACCCAAAAAAGCTCTAACTTGTTTCTTAGTTAGCGGCTGGGGACAGTTTTGTATGGCTTCTATTTTAGTTGTCTGTGGCTTAACTAATCCTCTCCCAATTGTATATCCCAAGAACTTCGCTTCCTCTAAACCAATGGTACATTTTGAAGGATTCGCAGTTAAGCCAGCAGAGAAAATTGAGTAAAAAACGGCCTGAACTTTTGGGAGATGGGATTCCCAATCTGTACTGTAAATTATTACATCATCAAGATATGTTGCAGCATAACGAACATGGGGCTTAAGAATTCTATCCATCATTCTCTGAAATATTGCAGGAGCACCATGTAACCAAAATGGCAAAACTGTATACTGAAACAACCCATCTGGAGTTTAAAAAGCAGTTTTCTCCTTTGCCTGATCAGTGAGGGGTACCTGCCAATAGCCTTTCATTAAATCAATTGTTGTTAAATAACATGCTTTTCATAATCTTTCTATTAACTCATCTACCCTAGGCGTTGGGTAGGTATCACATTTTGAAATACAATTTAATTTACGATAATCGTTACAAAATCGTAAAGTACCATCCGGTTTAGGAACTAACACAATTGGACTGCTCCAATCACTGTGTGATTCTTCAATCACCCCAAGTTTTAAAATATTTCCACCTCCAATTTAATAGCCTCCCTACAGGCTTCAGGAACACTATATGGTTTAAGGAAAACTTTTTTCCCTGGCTCTGTAACTATGTCATGTTTAATTACGTTAGTTCTCCCTGGCATTATGGAAAAAACCTCTCTGTTCCTTTTAATGAAGTCCTTGACCTCTTGCTTTTGATGCACAAATAGGGTTTCAGAAATATTTACCCCTGGCTCAGTAACAGGTATCACTGTTGTATTTACCGCACGCAAAACCTCCCTATCCTTCCAGGGCTTCAGTAAATTAATGTGATATATCTGCTCAGGTTTTCTTCTCCCTGGCTGACTCACCTTATAGTTTACATCACCCACCTTTTCAATTATCTCATATGGGCCATGCCAAGTAGCCAAAAAATTGATTTTCTACTATAGGGACTAAAACTAGTACCCTGTCACCAGCTGAAACACTCTAACCCTAGAATTACGATTATAACTGTGTTTTTGTGCTTCTTGGGCTTTTCCCATATGTTCCATAACTATGGGCATGACAGCCTCCATTCGATCCTGCATTTGAGATATATGCTCAATAGCACTTCTATATGGTGTCGTTTCTTGTGCCCCTGTCTCTTTAACAATATCAAGTAACCCACGTGGATGTCGACCATACAAAAGTTCAAAAGGTGAAAACCCTGTTAAGGCCTGAGGAACTTACCTGATAGTAAACATTAAATAAGGCAATAAAAGGTCTGATTTTTTTTCCATCCACATCAATTGTCTTCCGTAACATAGTCTTTAGGGTCTTATTGAACCTCTCTACCAGCCCATCAGTTTGAGGGTGATATACTGAAGTTTTCAGATGCTTAATATGGAGCAGTTTGCACAATTATTTTGTAACCTTAGACATAAAAGGAGTCCCTTTACATTGCAATCTATGGGGACTGTGTTATTACTATAAATATGTTTTAGCTTATATACATATATATTTATGTTTTAATATGTGTAAATGCACATATAAACACATAAATATATATGTATATATTCATATACATATAAAGTATATTTAAACTTTGCTGTTCAACGCTTCATAGCGCTAGGTTCTCTGCTGTCACTATCGGCATGAGAACGATGCTCTCATTAGAGCCTATGGAAAGCACGCTTTCATGAGTGCTCGCAAAAAAAAACTCAATTTTGTGCTCCACTCATAGGCCCCTAGTTATCAAGCCGTCAACCTCAAATACGCTGGAATTCCGCAGCGAGGCTGATTCGCCTTAGTTATCAAGCCCTAGACACTGGCAAAAGTAGAATATAGTGACGTAAGCTTCGATCTGCCAGACTCAGTCCGACACAGATCGATTCTTACGTCACAACAGATATTCCGCACACAAGTTCGGCACAATCTGACTACTTTTGCTAGTTATCAAGCTAGTGTATCCCCCCCCTACACCGCAGCAACTAAATAAATGTATTACCCCATAAACCGCCGCTCCCGGAGCCCACCGCCACTGTAATAAATATGTTAACCCCTAAACCGCCGCTCCCAGTCCCCACCGCAACTATAATATATGTATTAACCCCTAAACCGCCACTCCCGAACACCGCCGCCACCTACATAATACCTATTAACCCCTATCCTGCCCCCCCCTACACCGTCACCACCTATAATAAAGTTATTAACCCCTATCCTGCAGATCCCGGACCCAGCCGCAACTAAATAAATAGTTTAACCCCTAAATCGCCGCTCCCGGACCCCACCACAACCTATATTAAACTTATTAACCCCTATCTTGCCCCCCTACACCGTCGCCACCTATAATACATTTATTAACCCCTCTCCTGCCCCCCCTACACCGCCGCCATTGTAATAAAATTATTAACCCCTAAACCTAAGTCTAACACTAACCCTAACACCCCCTAACTTAAATATTAATTAAATAAATCTAAATAATATTTATCTTATTAACTAAATTAATCCTATTTAAAACTAAATACTTACCTTTAAAATAAACCCTAATATAGCTGCAATATAAATAATAATTATATTGTAGCTATCTTAGGATTTATTTTTATTTTACAGGCAAATTTCAATTTATTTTAACTAGGTACAATAGCTATTAAAAGGTTATTAACTATTTAATAGCTACCTAGTTAAAATAAAGAGAAATTTACATGTAAAATAAAAACTAACCTAAGTTACAATTACACCTAACACTACACTATACTTAAATAAATTATTCCTATTTAAAACTAAATACTTACCTGTACAATAAACCCTAAGATAGCTACAATGTAATTAATAATTACATTGTAGCTATTTTAGGGTTTATATTTATTTTACAGGTAACTTTGTATTTATTTTAGCTAGTTAGAATAGTTATTAAATAGTTATTAACTATTTAATAACTACCTAGCTAAAAGAAATACAAAATTACCTGTAAAATAAATCCTAACCTAAGTTACAATTAAACCTTACACTACACTATCATTAAATTAATTAAATAAAGTACCTACAAATAACTACAATTAAATTCAATTAAATAAACTAACAAAAGTACAAAAAATAAAAAAAGCTAAGTTACAAAAAATAAAGAAAATTAAGTTACAAACATTTCAAAAATATTACAACAATTTTAAACTACTTACACCTAATCTAAGCCCCCTAATAAAATAACAAAGGCCACCAAAATAAAAAAATGCCCTACCCTATTCTACATTAAAATGTTACCAGCTCTATTACCTTACCAGCCCTTAAAAGGGCCTTTTGCGGGGCATGCCCCAAAGAATTCAGCTCTTTTGCCTGTAAAATAAAAATACCCCCCCCCAACATTAACACCCACCACCCACATACCCCTACTCTAACCCAAACCCCCCTTAAATAAACCTAACACTACCCCCCTGAAGATCATCCTACCTTTAGCCGTCTTCAGCCAGCCGACCACGGATGGAACCGAAGAGGAGATCCAGAGCGGTAGAAGTCATCATCCAAGGGGCGCTGATGAAGTCTTCCATCCGATTGAAGTCATCATCCAAGGGGCACTGAAGAGGTCTTCCATCCGATTGAAGTCTTCATCCAAGCGGCGTATTCAATCTTCATCCATCCGGAGCGGAGCGGAGCCATCTTCAGACGAGCCGACGCGGAGCTATCCTCTTCTTCCCGACAACTAACGACGAATGACTGTACCTTTAAGTGACGTCATCCAAGATGGTGTCCCTTCAATTCCAATTGGCTGATAGGATTCTATCAGCCAATCGGAATTAAGGTAGAAAAATCTGATTGGCTGATTGAATCAGCCAATCAGATTCAAGTTCAATCCGATTGGCTGATCCATTCAGCCAATCAGATTGAGCTCACATTCTATTGGCTGTTCCGATCAGCCAATAGAATGCAAGCTCAATCTGATTGGCTGATTGGATCAGCCAATCGGATTGAACTTGAATCTGATTGGCTGATTCAATTAGCCAATCAGATTTTTCTACCTTAATTCCAATCCTATCAGCCAATCGGAATTGAAGGGATGCCATCTTGGATGACGTCACTTGAAGGTACAGTCATTCATCGTTAGTCGTCGGGAAGAAGAGGATGGCTCCACGTCGGCTCGTCTGAAGATGGCTCCGCTCCACTCCGGATGGATGAAGATTGAAGACGCCGCTTGGATGAAGACTTCAATCAGATGGAAGACCTCTTCAGCGCCCCCTTGGATGATGACTTCAATCGGATGGAAGACTTCTTCAGTGCCCCTTGGATGATGACTTCTGCCGCTCCGGATCTCCTCTTCGGTTCCATCGGTGGTCGGCTGGCTGAAGACGGCTAAAGGTAGGATGATCTTCAGGGGGGTAGTGTTAGGTTTATTTAAGAGGGGTTTGGGTTAGAGTAGGGGTATGTGGGTGGTGGGTTTTAATGTTGGGGGGGTTGTATTTTTATTTTACAGGCAAAAGGGCTGAATTCTTTGGGGCATGCCCCGCAAAAGGCCCTTTTAAGGGCTGGTAAGGTAACAGAGCTGGTAACTTTTTAATGTAGAATAGGGTAGGGCATTTTTTTATTTTTATTTTGGGGGGCTTTGTTATTTTATTAGGGGGCTTAGAATTGGTGTAAGTAGCTTAAAATTGTTGTAATATTTTTGAAATGTTTGTAACTTAATTTTTTTTATTTTTTGTAACTTAGCTTTTTTTATTTTTTGTACTTTTGTTAGTTTATTTAATTGAATTTAATTGTAGTTATTTGTAGGTACTTTATTTAATTAATTTAATGATAGTGTAGTGTAAGGTTTAATTGTAACTTAGGTTAGGATTTATTTTACAGGTAATTTTGTATTTCTTTTAGCTAGGTAGTTATTAAATAGGTAATAACTATTTAATAACTATTCTAACTAGCTAAAATAAATACAAAGTTACCTGTAAAATAAATATAAATCCTAAAATAGCTACAATGTAATTATTAATTACATTGTAGCTATCTTAGGGTTTATTTTACAGGTAAGTATTTAGTTTTAAATAGGAATAATTTATTTAAGTATAGTGTAGTGTTAGGTTTAATTGTAACTTAGGTTAGGATTTATTTTACAGGTAAATTTCTCTCTATTTTAACTAGGTAGCTATTAAATAGTTAATAACTATTTAATAGCTATTGTACCTAGTTAAAATAAATTGAAATTTGCCTGTAAAATAAAAATAAATCCTAAGATAGCTACAATATACTTATTATTTATATTGTAGCTATATTAGGGTTTATTTTAAAGATAAGTATTTAGTTTTAAATAGGATTAATTTAGTTAATAAGAGAAATATTATTTAGATTTATTTAATTAATATTTAAGTTAGGGGGGTGTTAGGGTTAGTGTTAGACTTAGGTTTAGGGGTTAATAATTTTATTACAGTGGCGGCGGTGTAGGGGGGCAGGATAGGGGTTAATAAATTTATTATAGGTGGCAACGGTGTAGGGGGGGCAGATTAGGGGTTAATAAGTTTAATATAGGTGGAAGTGGGGTCCAGAAGCGGCGGTTTAGGGGTTAAACTATTTATTTAGTTGCGGCGAGGTCCAGGATCGGCAGGATAGGGGTTAATAACTTTATTATAGGTGGCGGCGGTATAGGGGGGGCAGGATAGGGGTTACTAGGTATAATGTAGGTGGCGGCAGTGTCCGGGAGTGGCGGTTTAGGGGTTAATACATTTATAAGAGTTGCGGCGGGGTCTAGGAGCGGCGGTTTAGGGGTTAATAACTTTAGTTGCCTAGGGGGTAGAACAGTGTAGTTAGTGTGGGTGCTTAGTGACAGGCTAGCAATAAAGCTGTCAAAAAGCCGAAGAGCAGCGAGATTGGATGAGTGATAACTATCACAGTCCGCTGCTCATCGCCCCGTACTTGGTGCGCGACTTTTTGACAGCTTTATTGATAACTTTGGCGAGATTTTTCAGGTCCGCGGCGGCGATGGTAGGCGAGCTTAGGCAAGCGTATTGGGCCGGCGAAGGCAGGTAAAGTACACACGTTGATAACTAGGCCCCATAATCTGGCCCTAAAAAGGAAGCATTTACTAGCCACACAAAGGTTTGTGCAATAAAGATTACAATCTTTTGGTAAAACAGGCATTAGGAACTAAGCTTCTTTCCTGTTATAAAAATGTAATTTCCAATTTTCATCCCCTAACATCTTAGGCTTTTTTTGATGGTTCATGACCTTTTTTGGCATGTAGATCTATCATGTGGGATTCCAGAGGATTTGTTATAGTTATCTGTTTTCAAAGTATGGTAAGCCCTAACAATACGCAGGAAATTAAAAAGATATAAAAACCAAAGTTTTTCTTTTATGATTCAGATACAGCATGCAATTTTAAACATCTTTCTATTTTACTTCTATTATCAATTTTTATTCATTCTTTTGGTATCTTTTGTTGAAATGCAGGGACATATGCTTAGTAGCCGACCCATTACTAGAGCACTATATGGCAGCAGTTTTGCAAGAATGTTATCCATTTTCAAGAGCACTAGATGGCAGCACTATTACCTGACATGTAGTGCTCCAGATGCCTACCTAGGTATCTCTTCATCATGTGTGCTTGTATTACAAATTAGGTGGAATTCGAACGTGACCTCACGTTTGCATTGCACGGATGCTTTGCACTCACAAGAGCGCACTTCCATAAGCTCCAATGGGAGCCTCGTTCTCATGCCGGGTAAGTCATGCAGCGATTGGCAGCAAATTTAAATATATATGTATATGAATCTATACATATTTATGTATGTGTTTATATGTGTATAACACATAAATATATATGTTTCTAAGCACATATATATGTAAAGACATTTTTCAGTGCAGTTTTGTTTTCTAACACCCCACACCTGCCAAATTTAACCCCTAAAAACTGCTCTGTGCTCTTTTTTAAATGAGAGCTCGCAGTAGCAATTACCAGCCACTTGTAATTGCTGGTTATTTATCACATGCCCGAAAACAGACGAATATGCCCATTTACGAGCGCGAGATAAATTAGCACTCCACTTGTTATCTAGCTCTAAATATACATTGAACCCACAATTTAAATATATATGTATATTTTTTACACCAAGAAATTACTAATTTATATTGCTCCATTGTATGTGTCCTGGCCGCATCTGTCTCAGATGCTTTTTTTCATAGTTTGACAGGCATCTGGTTCATCCAATAGGGGTTGCACCATACGCCCTATGTATGCTATTAGCTGCACACTTCCACGCTGTTACTTTAAAGCCATCATTACTACTATTAAAACCACGCAAGTGCAGTTCTACTGAAGATCCTGTGATGAGAGCAGGATGTGATGTCACTAGTATGTGGGCGGGGCTTAGGTCCGGTGTCTGTGTCGCAGTTAGTTTAGTACAATCAACCTGACTAGATGTGTATTGTTATGCTCTGCAATAAAATAGAGTTGTACCATCATTGCTGTGTCCTGCATATGTCCTGCATCTCATGAAATGGTGTCAGAAGTTCTGGACTGCGCTTCTGTTCCTGATCAAAGTTTACCCCACCTGAGCCTTTTGACTTTTCTCAGCCTGCAGCTTGGCCCACATGGTGTCAGCGGTTTCAGCGCTTCAGGATTGCATCCAAACTGAACAAGGAGAGTGGTGAAGTACAAGTTAATTCTCTTTTATACTCCATGGGGAAAGATGTAGAGCCAGTGTTTAATGCTTTTACTTTCCAAGAAGGGGAAGAAGTTAACTTTGATATAGTTATGGATAAACTCAGTGCCCACTTTGTGCCCAAAAGAAATGTGATTCATAAGAGAGCTTGTTTTCACAAACGTAATCAGCGTGTGGGAGAATCTGTGGAGTCATTTGTGCGCAGCCTGTATGAATTAGCTGAATTCTGTGAGTTTGGTGTTGCTAAAGAAGAGCAAATCAGAGACAGAATAGTTATTGGAATTGCAGATGCTGAAGTCTCCCTGAAGCTGCAGTTAGAGCCTGATTTAACGTTAGATGGGGCTATTAGGATGGCCCGCCAGAGTGAACTGGTGAAAAAGCAAAGTGCTGATCTGAGGTCTGAGAGTATTGTGGATGAAGTGCAACAGTCTAGGAAATTACTAGTGAAAGGCACAGTGTGAGTGGTAGATCTAAAGTACTGGTGCTACCGGGCTCATGATCAGAGTGCTATATGCCCGACCAGAGATAAAAGATGCAGAAAATGTAACAGAATAGGCCATTTTGAAGTGGTGTGTAAAACTGAATACATTAAGGAGATGCAGGTGGACAGTGACCAGGAGGGTCAGGAAGTGTCTTTTGTGGGGTCTGTTGTGGAACGGACAAGCTCAGAGGAAGATTGGAAAGTTACTTTTACTGTAATGGGAGCCAAAGTTGATTTTAAGATTGACACAGGAGCAGATATCACTGTAATTTCTTTTGCTGAATTTATGAAACTGCCTCGACAGCCCCAGCTGGCGAAGGTTACTACAAATGTCCATAGTCCTGGTGGCCGCATTGATTGTGTGGGGAAATTTCTTGCCAGCTGTGAGTACAAACAAAGGAAGTTCACCATGTGGGTGCATGTGATCCGAGGTCAGTGTGTTAACAGTTTATTGAGCAGAAAAGCAGCCTGTGACTTGGGCCTCGTGGCCAGAGTGAATGAGATCTCTGAAGATATGTTTGGCGAGTTGGGCCTACTGAACTGCAAACCTGTCCGTATAGCACTTAAAAGTGACGCAGTCCCATACAGTATTTCTACTCCTCGTAGAATTCCGTTCCCGCTCATGCCTCAAGTGGAGAAAGAGCTCATGCGCATGAAGTCTATGGGGGTTATTGAAGAGGTTGTTGAAACAACTGATTGGTGTGCCCCCATCGTTCCAGTTGCAAAGAAAAACGGAAAGGTGCGCATCTGTGTGGACCTGAAAAGGTTGAATGAGGCAGTGAAGAGGGAGAGATTTGTGCTGCCGACATTGGAAGATATAGCCCCGAAGTTGGCTGGGGCGAAGTTCTTTTCCACATTAGACGCTTCTAGCGGCTTTTGGCAGATCCCCCTGGATCCAAAGTGCCGCGAACTGACTACCTTTATCACACCGGTAGGTCTGTTCTGCTTCTGCAGACTCCCCTTTGGGATGTCCTCCGCTCCTGAAATCTTTCAAAGGGAAATGAGTTCTCTCCTGAGTGGCCACGTCGGCACAGCGGTCGTCATGGACGACATTCTAGTGTATGGGTCTACAGTGGAGGAGCATGATCAGCATTTGAGTTGTGTGCTGCAGGCTATCAAAGAGTCTGGGCTGAAGCTGAATAAAGAAAAATGTCATTTTAGGAAAACTGAATTATGCTACTTTGGGCATATCATCAACGGGGATGGCATCAAGCCGGACCCCGAGAAGATTCGGGCTATTGAACAGATGAAAAGCCCTTCTGATGTACATGAGCTGAGAAAGATATTGGGCCTTGTAAATTACGTGGGCAAGTTTCTTCCAGATTTATCTACAGTTTTACACCCTATCACAGAGTTGCTTAAGAAAGATGTTGCCTGGGTCTGGGGACCCTCACAAGAAAAAGCGTTCCTGCATGCCAAGTCCCTGCTGGGGTCTGCCCCAGTGCTGGGGTTCTATGACCCTTAAAAAAAACTGTGGTTAGTGCTGATGCAAGCAGTTATGGGTTGGGGGCTGCACTCCTGCAGCTGAATGACAACAAACTACAGCCCATCGCCTACTGTTCCCGCACACTGACGGCTGCGGAGTCAAAATACGCTCAAATTGAGAAAGAGTGCCTGGCTGCAGTTTGGGCCTGTGAGCGCTTTCAGCGTTATCTAGTGGGTTTGGGGAAATTTAGTCTGGAAACTGACCACAAACCGCTTGTCCCTCTAATCAATTCTTATGACATTGACAAAACACCCTTGAGATGCCAGAGACTTTTAATGAGACTGCTCAGGTTCAATGTTCAGGCAGTGCATGTGCCGGGGAAACAACTGGTTGTGGCAGATACACTATCCAGGCTCCCGCTGGCTGCTGCTGAAGAATCCTCCACGGAATCGGATGTGAAAGTGTATGTTGATTCAGTTCTGGCCTCTAAGTCCATTTCTTCAAGGAAACTGGAAGAGATAAAGAAAGAGACATATTTGGACACAGATCTGCAAGAAGTTATAAGGTACATAAAAGATGGCTGGCCTGAGAGCCGGGCAGCCTGGATGTCTTTAAATGCTTACCAGCCGGAGAGGTCGCAGCTCACGGAGCTGGAGGGGTTGGTGCTGTTCCAAGACCGCATTGTAATTCCTGTCAGCATGAGGAAGGAGATGTTAAACAGGATTCACGATGGCCACTTAGGCATTACAAAGTACAGAGAAAGGGCAGCTACAGCTGTGTGGTGGCCTGGGATCAGCTCCGACATTGCAAATCACGTGTCTAAATGTGCCTTTTGCCGGGAACGCCGGCCTACTCAGAGAAGGGAGCCCTTAATGTCTACTCCGCTGCCTGCGGGGCCGTGGCAGAAAATAGCTGCTGATTTGTGTGAACTGCACGGGAAAAAGTTTCTTGTTGTGATCGACTACTATTCCAGGTATTTGGAAATTGCACCCCTGAATGATATCACAAGTCAGGCCTTTATCATTCGGCTGAAGAGCTTGTTCGCCCGCTGGGGCATTCCAATGGAGCTGGTGAGTGATAATGGTATGCAGTTCGCTTCTACAGAGTTCAGTGCTTTCATCAGGGAATATGATTTTGTACATTCCACGTCAAGTCCACATTATCCGCAGGCCAACGGAATGGCTGAAAGGGCAGTTCAAACAACAAAATTCATTCTAAAGCAATCTGAGCCGTACCTAGCCCTCTTGTCATACAGGGCGACGCCCATTCAAGCCACCGGGTTTAGCCCGGCACAGCTGATGCTAGGACGCCAGATTTGCACCACTTTACCCTCAGTGGGTGTCTTCAAGCCGCCTGGCCCTGTTCCTCGGGGCGAAGTCCTTAGGAGGGATGAAGAGGCCAAAAAGGGTTATCGTTTCTTCTACGACAGGAGACATTCTGTCAGGCCTTTACAGGAACTGAAAGCGGGCCAAAGTGTCAGAATTAAACTGGATGATGAGAAGAAATGGAAGACGCCTGCTACGGTAGTGGGCCGCTCTCCAGAACCAAGGTCTTACACAGTCCTTACAGAGGGAGGGACGGTTACACGCCGTAACCGAAGACATCTTCAGCCTGTACCTGAGAGTCTGGAACCGGATACCTCAGTACCACCGCCGGTGGGATCCCCTGTCCTAAGAGAGGTGCCTTCTCCTCAGCAAGATCACAGCGGGGATATATCTTTGCCTCCAGCAGACTCTTGTTCACCATCTTCTGTATCAGAGGACAGTTCATGCAAAGTTACATCAAGCGGAAGAGTGGTGAAACTTCCGGCCCGATACAGGGACTGACTTTAGCTAGAACAGTGACCGGAAGTATTTGCAGAATAATCCCATGGTCACTGTGGACTAGGGTAGGCTACCCCGATGTCCAAGTCAGGATGTAATTTATTTGTTCATGTTTTCTAATCTATCTGTTTTTATAATGTTCAAAAACAAAAATGTTGTTGTATACCCTGTTGGTGTACCTTGTTATTTATTATATGCAAATGTATGCTTTGCCTTTGAAAAAGGGGAAGATGTGATGAGAGCAGGATGTGATGTCACTAGTATGTGGGCGGGGCTTAGGTCCAGTGTCTGTGTCGCAGTTAGTTTAGTACAATCAACCTGACTAGATGTGTATTGTTATGCTCTGCAATAAAATAGAGTTGTACCATCATTGCTGTGTCCTGCATATGTCCTGCATCTCATGACAGATCCCATCATAGCTTCATGTAAACATTAAATCCGCTACTACATACTGATTCACAGTTTACTACTGCAGTCACGCCAGCACGTTTTTTCAGAGCGAGATACCCCCAAAATAAGCTAGCAATTCATTATTTATGCTAAAGTAACTTTTAAAAACATTTAACCACAATTTCTTTTTTTTCTAATATTTGAGGGGCAACCTTTATTCCTTTTTGGACAATTTCGCGGTGGGATCTTTACTGCTTCAGTCACTCCAGGATATTTTTTCATAGCCACTTCCCATGCGTTATTTTAAAGTATACTTTATATGAATTTACCATCACTCTTTAAAGTATACTTTATATGAATTTACCATCAGTTTAGGGTGAAACTAATAGAGTACTGGCTGACAGGGACAACTCCCATAGGAAAATAAATAATTTATTCAGCACAGGAACATCAAAAATTTGTAATACAATTTAAATCATTCTCTTTTACATAGGATCAAAAATATTTTTCATGAGTTCTGTGTCCCTTTACAGCAATCAAAATCTGACGGTTTTCTGAGAAGTTTTTCAGTTGTAGAACCAATATACATTTTTTTTAATGTCTCTAAATTAAAATAAAAAGATATCGGGAACAATATAGTGCAAGAAAAGCTCCATAATCTTAAAGGGACATCAACCATATATGTACACTTTCAATCTGTTAGCAAAATATGCATTGCTTTGCTGCAGAGGGACAAATAATTTTAAAAGACCTTTTACAGAATAAATCAAAATAAATAATGAGAGCTTATTTCCCCACCCCTTGATTTAAAAATGATCACTCAACGGGGGTTTTATCCCAGGCAGACAGGGCCCGGGATAATACGAGGCGTTAACTCAACATCTTTACTGAGATCTCAGATCTTGGGTTCCCCTTCCTTGCCCTGTCAATGGATGCAGAAAAAGCATTCAACAGGGTAAGTTGGGTTTTTATGTTCTCCACTCTACCATCCTTCCAGACGCATTTATTAAAGCTGTTCAGGCCCTTTATTCCTTCCCTACCGACAGAGTCCGTGGACTTGGCTTCTGCTCTGATACAATCGCTATTCATAATATGACCAGACAAGGTTGCCTTTATCCCCCCTGCTTTTCACCCTCTCCATTGAACCCCTGGCGGCTGTGATTAGAAACAATACACAAGTACAAGGTCTCCCCCTACACGATACCCACCAAAAACTATCTCTCTATGCCGATGACCTAACCCTTTTTATCTCCGACCCTGAGTCCTCACTCCCCACCCTGTTCAAATTATTAGATAAGTTCGGTAAGATATCTTACTACAAATTAAACATAAGCAAAACAGAAGCCTTCCCCTTAAATCTTACATATTCCACTCTAGGCTCCCTTAAAAAGAAGTATAAACTTCAATGGTCCATGCAGGGCCTTAAACACTTAGGAGTATTCCTTTCCAACAACATCAATATCGTGATACTCAAAAATTTGAATTCCTTATTACTGCACCTCCAGCGAGATCTAAATTTCAGGATATAAGATGATATTTCTTGGTTTGGCAGAATAGCTGCCGTTAAAATGATGCAACTACCAAAACTAACCAATTTATTTTGATGTCTCCCTTTCAAAGTCCCATTGTCCTTATTAAACAAATTTCAAGATGTAATCAACAGATACATCTGGAACAGCAAACGCCCCAGAATAGCAGCTTCTCTTCTCCAACGCCCAATTCACACAGGGGGTCTTGGACTTCCGAACATTAGGCTTTATTACGAAGCAGCTTTACTCTCCCACATTTCAGAGTGGAGCACTATTAACTCCGTACTATGCTGGCTGGACCTTGAACAAGCATCCTTGCCAGCCTACATGACATTACTGGATCTACTGTGGATACCTTCTCATCTTGTTTCTGCTATTCCCATCCATAACAAGATAGGGCTGCATTGCAGGGACGCTTGGCTTAGACTTCACCACAAAACTCTTGTTTCCCCTCATCCTTCCCCAAACCATTCAATTTACGGCCTTTTTTATGGCCTTCCTCTTTCAAGTCCTATGGTGCATCAGGCCTTCTCTCATCTTAAACTATCTGATTTCTTTTCTGAAAAAGGTCTTCTCTCACATGCTGACTTGGTGAAGAGCCTCGCTATACCACTCGAATTTCAGTTCTATCTTTTGAGGCTTCGCTACATGATGAAATCTTGGGGATTCCTGAATAGCCCTCCCAGAAAAACATCACCTTGGAAATCCTGCCTGACAACACCCACCCACCACAAATCCCAACTATCTCATCATTATCAATTTCTCCTTAACGCTATGACACTGACAAAGACTAAACCCATGTATAACTGGGAAAAGGACTGGGGAAAAACTTTCACAGAACAAAGTTGGACAGACGCAATCTTGCACACAAAACTCTATATCCATTGCATGACTCTTTTTGAACTGTATTATAAACTTCTTACCAGATGGCATTACGTTCCCCTTAAATTACATAGGATATTTCCAGATGCTTCCCCTCTTTGTTGGCGAGGGTGCCTAATAACAGGAGATCCACTTCATATCTGGTGGACGTGCCCAATTATTAAACCCTTTTGGGCTAAAGTACATAATCTCTTTGAATATAAATGTGATGATTCTAAAAAGAACCCAAAACAAAAGTTCATATAAGGATATGTGTTTTTTCTTGTGAAGACTTCTGTATCTCTTATGCCTTTTCTGTCCTTGAAGATTTCTCAAAGGAAAGGAGAAAGAAATAGCAACATAGTGTAATTCTGTGATGGTTATCAACAATGTATCAGGTTTGTGGCCAAATGCCTACTCACATGTACTTGAGCATATGACCAAGCTCAGGGGAATGCGCACACCCACTTTATACTGGTGGGAAAACAGTACTCTCACGAAGATATAGTAAAAAGATTTATTTAAAATGTAATAAAAAACGTCACAAATGCGATACACAACAACTTATACAGAGGTTAATAGAGCCTTATATCTTAATATTGCTCACAAAAGTCAGCTCCTACTGCAGGATGTCAGCGGATTCAGGCAGCAGAAACTTAACCGCTGCACTGATCCACCTAACCCCAAATGGGAGTGGCTCCTCCTACAAGTGTGTCCGCAAGTGTATAGACGCTCAGGAGAGTAGAGAAATCCAACGATCGTTTCGCTTTGCAGCTTTTTCAAGGATATGAAGTGTGCATGTCCATAAGTCCTTATATACCCGTCTCTTGTATTTAAAACGGATATCCGGATTATTCTGTTGCCATTTTGGAAAAGGGCATAAGTGTCCTCCATTTAGTCAGATGAGATTAATTTATATTTGCAATCATTTAAGGATAACACAAGTATGTACTTCTTAATTTGCTTTACATTTTGCCAAACAAAATACATTTTATTTCATAGAAAACCTAACAATAAATCTTAATAAATTGAGCAACCTCGTAAAATATATGCCAGGTATAATGTACCTTTCTTATATTCTGTTTAACTGATTACACCCTTCATTCTTTATGTTAGTGTTTTGCTATTCAAATTAATTGCCATCACTCATATATCTTACTCATTATTTTTATTCTTAACCTAGTCTCGTATTTATTTAATTCTATATTTTTGCCCCAAGTTTCAGAAACCTTCTTATGTTTTACACTATTACATAAAACTTTTGAAAAATAGTATAGATTACATCTTACTCTAATCATAGATATAACATTATCATTTAAGATTGCTACTGCAAAAAATGGTGCAATTCGAAGTCTTTGTTTAAACCGTTAGGTATAAACGTATCCATAGTATGAATCCATTTCATTTCTAGGCATCCTAGCTGGTTCTGTATGTCACCCCCTCTCCAATCTTGTTCAATTTTTCTTATCCCTAGAAATTCTAGATCGCCAACTTTCCTTTTATGTACCCTGTGTGGTTCTGATATCCCTTCTCAATATTATAAATATGTTCATTTAACCTTGTTCTATGGAGCCTAGAGGTGCGACCTATATAGATAAGATTACACGAACAGCGTAATAAATAGATTACATTCTTGCTGTTACAAGTAATGAATTGATTTATCTCATAGACTTTTTTATAGTTTGCTGAATAGAACTTATTACATAATTTTTATGTTTTTTTCATTCTCTGACATGCATTACAAAATAAACACTTTCTAAACCCTATCTGTGGAGTGGGCAGCCAATTTTTGGCAGATGTTACATTTTTTTGTTTATTCTTCATGTTGTTTATATGTGATAGCTGTAATTTTAAATTAGGTACCTTCTTAAACATAATGTTTGGACCATCCCCAAGGAGTTCAGTTAATCCTGAATCTCTAGTGAGGATGCCCCAATGTCTGTGAATGATATTTCTTAGTTCATAACTTTGTGTGCTGTGCTGAAAAATTAGTCTGTTTGCCACATCCTTGTTTTTATCTTTGTAATCTTGTGTACTTTTATTCTTACATTTTAATAATTCAATTCTATCCATATTTCTAACTTCCTCTATTTTTTCTTCCAAAAAAACTATCTGAGTAATTATTTTCTAGGAATCGTTTTTTCAAGACTTGAGATTGGGTTTGGTATTCAGTTATTTCCTTGCAGTTACGTCTTAGCCTAACAAATTGTCCTTTGGGGACATTTTTTAACCAGTGGCGCTGATGGCAGCTATTGAGATTTATGTAATTATTTACATCTATACTTTTGAAGTGATTCCTTGATTTAAGTGAATTCTCCTTAATATAGATTTCCAAGTCTAGAAATTCTATTTTTTCCTTGCTATACTTCCAAGTTAGAGATACTTGGAACTCATTATTTTTCAAATGTTCCATAAACTCCAAAAGTTGACCCTCACTACCTGACCATATCAGAAACAGGTCATCTATATAGCGGCGATAGGACACCAGATATTGCGCCCAGGGGGAATTATAGATATAATTATTTTCCCAATTAGCCATATACAGATTGGCATAACTGGGCGCAAATCTGGTAATCATAATATTTTTCCCTGGGACTGGTTGAGAGTCTGCCCCCTGAAGTCACACTCCTCCATTTAAACCTCCAACAGTGTTCCTTGTCTAAACGCTCTTTATTGATTACGATCTTAATGGCAGCAAAACTCATAATTGCGAGAAATTGGAAAAAAAACAATGTGCCACAATGGCAGCCCTTGGTACATTTAATGAACTATCTGAAATCCATGGAGAACTTTGTTTACAGTTCTCGTCAACAAATTGATTTATACATACAGATTTGGGAGCCCTGGGAGACTCTTTTGGAGAAAAGATAATCCTCTCTTTCTGATGGAGGAGTTTATACAGAAAATAGAATGTGAGATACAGACTTATTTTCCCTCTTTTTTTTTCTTCCCCTCGCCCTATTTCCTTTCCTTTCACCCCTTAGTTCTACCGAATAAACATTGATCATTTTCAAAATACATAAATACTATCCCCTTACCGTACACTGGCCCATTTGGGGCCTCTATAATTTACCATATTTTAGACACCCTAACATCAATCTATTTCAATGTTCTTAGGCCTTAAAGTGGCCCATCCCAAAACCCAAGTTAGTAAAATAATACCTAAATTGATGAGATAAAGGAAAACATTGAGACAAAATGTTGGTTATGACCTTAAAGGGACACTGAACCCATTTTTTTTATTTCGTGATTCAGATAGAGCATGCAATTTTAAGCAACTTTCTAAATTACTCCTATTATCAATTTTTCTTTGTTCACTTGCTATCTTTATTTGAAAAAGAAGGCATCTAAGCTTTTTTGTTTCAGAACTGTGGACAGCACTTTTTTTTTATAAATAACTTTTTATTGGTTTTGACAAAAATATACAACAGAACAAAAGGAAATATAAGCATAACTGTGCAGCTCTGAGGGCTTTTCACTTAAATCTCAGCAAATAACATACAATCTTATACATCTTAATCCATTGCATCTGTAGCAACCTCTGAGTCCGCAACTGACCGCCCATGCCTGATACTTGATATATGGGCTTCTGAGAATTTTCACCTCTCGGACAGCTGCAGATCTTGACAGGGTCATTTACTGTCCATGTTTGCTCTAAAAAGTTACTGAACTTATATCTGCTCACACAGTATAGTAGGTGTTGATCAATGTCTATGGATTATAACATCATATATCAAAACCTGCAATTATTCTTAAGACAAAACATAGAGTAATACAAAGAAGTAATAAAAGGAAAGAAGAGGGGGTAGGGGAAAGGGGGATAGCTGACAGAGACGTCCCTGGGTTTGAGGTATATAATTGGGCTATAGTTATATCTATATCTGCTAGTATGTTAAGGCGGAGTAAATTCAGCAATGTGTTCGCATCCCACCATATCTATTGGTGCACATAACGTGAGGGGAATCTATTGAGTTTGAGTGATAGCATCCCAATAGAATCTGAGATCTGCATAGAATGCAGATTTATCTCTTTTAAAGTAGCCATATTCTTAACATGAGAGCATCTTGTCAGTGTTTTGAATCCAGTTCTCTTGTGTTGGTGCTGAGCGGGATTTCCAATGCAGGGCAATCAATGCTTTTGAGCAATTTAGTTCTATGCGTATCAGTGTCTTTCTAATTTTACATTGAAACGGGGGGGTTTCATTTAAGAGGATTAATTTTGGGTTTAGGGAAAAATCTGCTTCCGCTAGCTTCCTCAGTGTGGCCTCTACCCCGCTCTAGAAGGAGCATAGTTTTGGGCATGACCACCACATATGTAACATGGTGCCCTGCTCATTGCATCCTCTCCAAGAAGATGATGAAGAGGCAGGGTAAATGTTGTTTAATCTGGTTGGTGTCAAGTACCAGCGTAGGAGGACTTTATAATTGAGCTCAATAACTTTAGGTGAGGTAGAGGAGGTGCATGTATTCTGGTAAATTTGTAGCCATTGTTTAGAATCCATTGTTGTACCTAGTTCCCTGTGCCACCTGGCTGTGTATGGAGGGAGTAGGGGGGTTTGCGCGTTTTCAAGCATACTCTTGGCTAGTGATAGTGAACCTCTGGCAGTTTTTTCAGTTAAACAAGTTTGTTCAAATGGTGTCGGCATTCTAAGGAGGTCCCGTTTATTGGGGGTTGTCTGAATAAAGTGCTGTAATTGCGCATACTTTAGCCATGGGGTGAAGGAGCCAAATAGAATTTGTGTAAGTTCCTCCCTAGCTTTGAGTGTAAGTAGACGTGCTATGGGGATGGAGTCTAACAGCTCATTGATTGGCGTGTCTTTTTTCCTGTTTTCATAGCCCCCCATCAGTTCTATGTTGGGAAAGATTGGAGTAAGTGGAGAAACAGGAGTGGACAGGGCCGGTGCCATTTTAATTAAGCGGTCCCATGTGCTAAATATATGTCGATAAAGTATGGATGAATGGCAAGAGGGGGTGCGTCTGGGTTTAGGGAGCCAACAAAGAGGGCCTGGGTTAGGGGATCTAAGTAGCTGGGAGTCAATCATTACCCACGCCTTAGAATCTTTTCTGCAATGCCAGTCTAAAATTCTCTGTAGCACAACCGCGTGATAATATAAGTTTATTTCTGGTAGACCTAATCCTCCATTTTGAAGGGATCTATACATAGTTCCCCTATATATCCTTGGACGGAGTCTCCCCCATACAAAGGTATTCATGGCCTTTTGTAATTGTTGTATGAAGGCCTTAGGGAGTGTGATGGGTATTGCCTGTAATATATATATAATTTTGGCGAGTATTGTCATTTTGATTGACTGTATTCTGCCCCACCATGACAAAGGTTTCTCTCCAGGAGGATAGAGAGTGCTGTATAGAATGTAGGAGGGGTTGGTAATTTAGAGCAAACCATCACGCTGGGTTATAAGATAACACTATACCTAGGTATTTTAGATGCAAATTTTTAATTTTGAATGGACATGATAGTATAAAATTTGCAAAGTTGCTGGAAGTTATGGATATATTTAGGAGTTCTGACTTGGAGTAATTTATGAGGAAATGTGAAAATTTGCTAAAGCTATCAAATTCTATGGTCAGGTTGGGTAGTGATATGTCAGGTAAAGTAAGGGTGATTAACACATCGTCCGCGAACATAGCTAGTTTGTGGGAATCTGGGCCGATGTTAATTCCATGAATGTCTGAATTTTTCCTGATATGGCAAGCCAGAATCTCCATCGTGAGGACAAAGAGAATAGGGGACAACCCTGTCTGGTCCCATTACGGATATTAAAACTTTGTGAGAGAACCCCATTTGCACGGACTTTGGCTGAGGGACCATTATAAAGATGGAATATACGCTTAATCATTAATTCATCAAAACCAAAGTGTTTTAGTGTGCTATGTAGAAAAGGCCAATTTAATCTATCAAAGGCCTTTTCTGCATCAGTGGAGACCAGGATGGAAGGAATCTGTTTTGTTTTTGCATATTCCATCAAATGGAGAATACGAATCGTGTTGTCTCTGGCCTCCCTGAGCAGAACAAATCCAGCCTGGTCTACATGTATGAGTGTTGGGAGTATTTTACTGATACGGTTTCCCAGGATCTTAGCATAAATTTTTACGTCCCCATTTAGTAGGGATATTGGGCGATAGTTGCTTGGTTCTGTGTGGGATTTTCCTGATTTAGGGATAACTGAAATGTGTGCTTCTAAAAGGTTAGGGGAGAGTAGTCTATCTTTATCGAGGGAGTTGAAGAGATTAGTAAGGTGGGGGGCCAATATAGATTGAAACTGTTTATAGTATAAGGCAGAGAAGCCATCAGGGCCAGGACTCTTATGTGGGGGTGTACTATTTATAGCTGCAATAACCTCCTGCGGGGATATGGGGTCTTCCATTTGTTTAGAGATATGGTCAGGTAAAGTTGGAATATTGGCGCTTTGTATATAGGAGTCTATTGCCTCGTGATCCAAGGAGTAGGGAGTTACAGGGATGTTGTAGAGGTTTTTATAGTAATCTCTAAAAATGTTTGCAATTGCTCTACTATCATATGTGTATTCCCCTGGCGCGGATGGCTATGTCAGTTTACAGATAAAATTGTTATTCGTGCAGGTTTTAAGGGCTCTGGCTAATAGGGGACCTGCCTTATTGCCTTCTACAAAGTAGAGTTTTTTCAAATAGATCGCCTTCCTCTGTGCTTCTCTGTTAAGTAGCTCATTCAGTTTGCGTCTAGTCTTAGCCAATTGTGTTATGTGCTGTTCATTGTTTGGGGTTTGCATATGCAGTTTCTCTATATTTCGAAGCTGCTGAAGTAATACAGTGTATCTTTCATTATAGTTTTTCAGTAGTATAGTTTTCTGTTTCATAAATTCTCCTCTAACTACCGCCTTGTGTGCTTCCCAGACCAGAGTGGGGGATGCATCTGGTGTTGCATTATGTAGGAAATAGTCATTGAGCGAGCGTATGATTTTGTCTTTGATTAATGGCTGCAGTAGGAGAGTTTCGTCCAGGTGCCAATGGGGATCGGAAAGGGGTTTTCCGAGAGCCTCACTAGGGGCATACTCCTCTGATCTATAAATATGTGATCTATTCTTGAATACGATTTTTGGGGGTTAGAATAAAAAGTGTATGTCTTTTGTGACGGGTGTTGGATTCTCCAAGTATCTAGTAGTGTTGCATTATGTAGGGCCCTCGTGATGGCACCCAGGGAGCTTCTAGGTACTGATTCCTTTTGTTGGAGCAATCTAGTATTGGTTCAATAGCTACATTGCTATAGCCTGCAAGTATCAACGTGCCCTGTGCTACTTCTAATAGTGTTCTTATTAGTTTTTTGAAAAAGCGAGCCTGTCCAATATTTGGCGCGTAAATAGTTGCTAATGTGACTGGGTGGTTGTAAAGTGTGCCTAGCAATATTAGAAATCGTCCTTTATTATCCATATTTTTTTGGGTGAGTTGAAAGGGGATGTTGTTCCTAAACAGTATGCCTACGCCATTCCGTTTTGTAGAGGCTGAATTAAAGTATCCTACTGGAAAATGTTTAGAGGAACACTTTGGTTCCACTTGCTTACAAAAATGGGTCTCCTGTAGAAAGATAACTTCCCCCCTATGTTTATGAAACCAATTAAGGGCAATGGATTTTTTGGTTGGGGAATTGAGGCCTTTAACATTTTGGGAGATTAGTAAAAGATCAGGGACTGCCATATGCGTTGTTAAATGGAATGTTTACATTATGCTGATTGCTCTGTCTGTAGATCACTATATATATAGTGGAAGGGGTGTCTGCTGTCTCAATAGATGTACCCTTGGGTTGCTTGCATTTGTACCTCAGGGTTAGCGCCTGTCGTTGATGTCTTCCAGCATCGTCTCTATCAGAAAGGGAGCGGGAGGGAGGGAGGATGAAGTATAGGAAGCAGCAGACTCTTCTAGAGCAAGGATCTGCAGAAACGAATAGAAAATGTGAGTAAAACACATAATACATTTGTAGTAATACAACATAACAAGTAACATTTAAACCTAACAAATGACAATACTTAAAACAGTATTTCAGACAGGAAGGGGCGATCATAGTAAATAAAGGAAGTTACTATGATGGAGCGGTTCCATCTGGAGGTTGATTATTTCTTTATAGTGAGGATTAAATGGGAGGTGGACAGGGGTAAACATATTTGCATTAGCCTGCCTTTAAGTAAGAGTATAGTAGCAGACATATATATAACATTAACCAGATATTTTTCCAAACATTTTTAGATCCCAGGTAGTGTATTACACCGGGTGGTAGGTACTAGTGGAGTTTACCAGTTCCTTAGGGCAGTTAATTCAAGTAAATTCTTCCCCTGGATGAACTGCTTTCTGGGTTTCTTTGTTAGATTTCCTAGAGACTCTTGTCCAGGAGGATCTCTGTTGCTTTGGTATTAGTGTCGCTGGGGTATCACTCGACGTTGTAGCAGGCTTTATCGAAAGTATGGATGGGATTCGAATCTTTAGACTGTTGCAGAATTGCTTGAGGTCGTCTGGGGTGCTGTATGTGACAATTTGGGAGTTGTGCAGCACTTTGATACAGAATGGGAAGCCCCATCTGTAAGGTATTTTCAAGTCCTGCAGATGAAGAGTTGAAGATTTAGATAACAGAGGGAGGCGGCAGAATCTTAGGATAAGAGGCATCTCTGAGAAAGTTGGGGCGTCCCAAATCCAACAACACCTGCAGCAGCTATTCCAATACATTCTACAAGAGGAAACACCAGCCATCCCTCTAGACAGAGCCCACCGTGCTCTGCTCCCAAAGCCACCAGAGGACAAACCACCCAGGGACATAATCCTACGATTCCAAAACTTCAGAGAAAAAGAGAGAATTATGACAGCCTCATGGAAGATATGCCAAATCCTGTTTGAAGGAGATACAATTCAGGTACCTCGCCTCCCTGCGCTTGGTAAGTGTGATAGTGCTCAGGTCAGCAAATACCTGAATTGTATCTCCTTCAAACAGGATTTGGCGTGTCTTCCATGAGGCTGTCATAATTCTCTCTTTGTCTCTGAAGTTTTGGAATCGTAGGATTATGTCCCTGGGTGGTTTGTCCTCTGGTGGCTTTGGGCGCAGAGCAAGGTGGGCTCTGTCTAGAGGGATGGCTGGTGTTTCCTCTTGTAGAATGTATTGGAATAGCTGCTGCAGGTGTTGTTGGATTTGGGACGCCCCAACTTTCTCAGAGATGCCTCTTATCCTAAGATTCTGCCGCCTCCCTCTGTTATCTAAATCTTCAACTTGGTTTTGAAGCTGCTGTATCATGTCGTCGTGCAATTGGAGAGTATGGTTCTGGAGGTCTGTATCATTATTAAATTGATCCAAGTCCTCTTCTATCTGCATTACCCTATCACCCAAGTCGGAGAGGTCTTTCTTAACTTCAGATAGACCAACATTAATAAGTTTTCCCACCTGGGTGAAAAAGGAGGCAAAATCTGCCTTAGTTGGCAGGTTCTGTATACAGGGAGTGCAGAATTATTAGGCAAATGAGTATTTTGACCACATCATCCTCTTTATGCATGTTGTCTTACTCCAAGCTGTATAGGCTCGAAAGCCTACTACCAATTAAGCATATTAGGTGATGTGCATCTCTGTAATGAGAAGGGGTGTGGTCTAATGACATCAACACCCTATATCAGGTATGCATAATTATTAGGCAACTTCCTTTCCTTTGGCAAAATGGGTCAAAAGAAGGACTTGACAGGCTCAGAAAAGTCAAAAATAGTGAGATATCTTGTAGAGGGATGCAGCACTCTTAAAATTGCAAAGCTTCTGAAGCGTGATCATCGAACAATCAAGCGTTTCATTCAAAATAGTCAACAGGGTCGCAAGAAGCGTGTGGAAAAACCAAGGCGCAAAATAACTGCCCATGAACTGAGAAAAGTCAAGCGTGCAGCTGCCAAGATGCCACTTGCCACCAGTTTGGCCATATTTCAGAGCTGCAACATCACTGGAGTGCCCAAAAGCACAAGGTGTGCAATACTCAGAGACATGGCCAAGGTAAGAAAGACTGAAAGACGACCACCACTGAACAAGACACACAAGCTGAAACGTCAAGACTGGGCCAAGAAATATCTCAAGACTGATTTTTCTAAGGTTTTATGGACTGATGAAATGAGAGTGAGTCTTGATGGGCCAGATGGATGGGCCCGTGGCTGGATTGGTAAAAGGCAGAGAGATCTAGTCCGACTCAGTCGCCAGTAAGGTGGAGGTGGAGTACTGGTTTGGGCTGGTATCATCAAAGATGAGCTTGTGGGGCCTTTTCGGGTTGAGGATGGAGTCAAGCTCAACTCCCAGTCCTACTGCCAGTTTCTGGAAGACACCTTCTTCAAGCAGTGGTACAGGAAGAAGTCTGCATCCTTCAAGAAAAAAACATAATTTATGCTTACCTGATAAATTTATTTCTCTTGTAGTGTATCCAGTCCACGGATCATCCATTACTTATGGGATATTAACTCCTCCCCAACAGGAAGTGCAAGAGGATTCACCCAGCAGAGCTGCTATATAGCTCCTCCCCTAACTGCCATTACCAGTCATTCGACCGAAAACATGCAGAGAAAGGAAAACCATAGGGTGCAGTGGTGACTGTAGTTTAATGGAAAAATTACCTGCCTTAAAGTGACAGGGCGGGCCGTGGACTGGATACACTACAAGAGAAATAAATTTATCAGGTAAGCATATATTATGTTTTCTCTTGTTAAGTGTATCCAGTCCACGGATCATCCATTACTTATGGGATACCAATACCAAAGCTAAAGTACACGGATGACGGGAGGGACAGGCAGGCACTTTATACGGAAGGAACCACTGCCTGAAGAACCTTTCTCCCAAAAACAGCCTCCGAAGAAGCAAAAGTGTCAAATTTGTAAAATTTGGAAAAAGTATGAAGAGAAGACCAAGTTGCAGCCTTGCAAATCTGTTCAACAGAAGCCTCATTCTTAAAGGCCCAAGTGGAAGCCACAGCTCTAGTAGAATGTGCTGTAATTCTTTCAGGAGGCTGCTGTCCAGCAGTCTCATAGGCTAACCGTATTATGCTACGAAGCCAAAAGGAGAGAGAGGTAGCCGAAGCTTTTTGACCTCTCCTCTGACCAGAATAAACGAGAAACAGGGAAGACGTTTGTCGAAAATCCTTAGTTGCCTGTAGATAAAATTTCAGGGCACGGACTACATCTAGATTGTGTAGCAGACGTTCCTTTTTCGAAGAAGGATTAGGACACAAAGATGGAACCACAATCTCTTGATTGATATTCCTGTTAGTGACCACCTTAGGTAGGAACCCAGGTTTAGTACGCAGAACTACCTTGTCTGAATGAAAAATCAGATAAGGAGAATCACAATGTAAGGCAGATAACTCAGAGACTCTTCGAGCCGAGGAAATCGCCATTAAAAACAGAACTTTCCAAGATAACAACTTGATATCAATGGAATGAAGGGTTCAAACGGAACCCCCTGTAAAACATTAAGAACTAAGTTCAAACTCCATGGTGGAGCAACAGTTTTAAACACAGGCTTGATCCTAGCTAAAGCCTGACAAAAAGCTTGAACGTCCGGAACTTCTGACAGACGTTTGTGTAAAAGAATGGACAGAGCTGAAATCTGTCCCTTTAAGGAACTAGCGGATAAACCCTTTTCTAAACCTTCTTGTCTAAAAGACAATATCCTCGGAATCCTAACCTTACTCCATGAGTAACTCTTGGATTCGCACCAATATAAGTATTTGCGCCATATCTTATGGTAAATCTTTCTGGTAACAGGCTTCCTAGCCTGTATTAAGGTATCAATAACTGACTCAGAAAAACCACGTTTTGATAAAATCAAGCGTTCAATTTCCAAGCAGTCAGCTTCAGAGAAATTAGATTTTGATGTTTGAAGGGACCCTGGATCAGAAGGTCCTGTTTCAGAGGTAGCGACCAAGGTGGACAGGATGACATGTCCACTAGATCTGCATACCAAGTCCTGCGTGGCCATGCAGGCGCTATTAGAATCACTGATGCTCTCTCCTGTTTGATTCTGGCAATCAATCGAGGAAGCATCGGGAAGGGTGGAAACACATAAGCCATCCCGAAGGTCCAAGGTGCTGTCAAAGCATCTATCAGAACCGCTCCCGGATCCCTGGATCTGGACCCGTAACGAGGAAGCTTGGCGTTCTGTCGAGACGCCATGAGATCTATCTCTGGTTTGCCCCAACGTTGAAGTATTTGGGCAAAGACCTCCGGATGAAGTTCCCACTCCCCCGGATGAAAAGTCTGACGACTTAAGAAATCCGCCTCCCAGTTCTCCACTCCCGGGATGTGGATTGCTGACAGGTGGCAAGAGTGAGACTCTGCCCAGCGAATTAATCTTTGATACTTCCATCATTGCTAGGGAGCTTCTTGTCCCTCCCTGATGGTTGATGTAAGCTACAGTCGTGATGTTGTCCGACTGAAACCTGATGAACCCCCGAGTTGTTAACTGGGGCCAAGCCAGAAGGGCATTGAGAACTGCTCTCAATTCCAGAATGTTTATTGGTAGGAGACTCTCCTCCTGATTCCATTGTCCCTGAGCCTTCAGAGAATTCCAGACAGGCGCCCCAACCTAGTAGGCTGGCCGTCTGTTGTTACAATTGTCCAGTCCGGCCTGCTGAATGGCATCCCCCTGGACAGATGTGGCCGAGAAAGCCACCATAGAAGAGAATTTCTGGTCTCTTGATCCAGATTCAGAGTAGGGGACAAGTCTGAGTAATCCCCATTCCACTGACTTAGCATGCACAATTGCAGCGGTCTGAGATGTAGGCGTGCAAAGGGTACTATGTCCATTGCTGCTACCATTAAGCCGATCACCTCCATGTATTGAGCTACTGACGGGTGTTGAATGGAATGAAGGACACGGCATGCATTTTGAAGCTTTGTTAAACTGTCTTCTGTCAGGTAAATCTTCATTTCTACAGAATCTATAAGAGTCCCCAAGAAGGGAACTCTTGTGAGTGGAAAGAGAGAACTCTTCTTTTCGTTCACCTTCCATCCATGCGACCTTAGAAATGCCAGTACTAACTCTGTATGAGACTTGGCAGTTTGAAAGCTTGAAGCTTGTATCAGAATGTCGTCTAGGTACGGGAGCTACCGCAATTCCTCGCGGTCTTAGTACCCGCCAGAAGAGCACCCAGAACCTTTGTGAAGATTCTCGGAGCCGTAGCCAATCCGAATGGAAGAGCTACAAACTGGTAATGCCTGTCTAGAAAGGCAAACCTTAGATACCGGTAATGATCTTTGTGAATCGGTATGTGAAGGTAAGCATCCTTTAAATCCACTGTGGTCATGTACTGACCCTTTTGGATCATGGGTAAAATTGTCCGAATAGTTTCCATTTTGAACGATGGAACTCTTAGGAATTTGTTTAGGATCTTTAAATCCAAGATTGGCTTGAAATTTCCCTCTTTTTTGGGAACCACAAACAGATTTGAGTAAAACCCTTGTCCTTGTTCCGACCGCGGAACCGGATGGATCACTCCCATTAATAAAAGATCTTGTACGCAGCGTTGAAACGCCTCTTTCTTTATTTGGTTTGTTGACAACCTTGACAGATGAAATCTCCCTCTTGGGGGAGAGAATTTGAAGTCTAGAAGGTATCCCTGAGATATGATCTCTAATGCCCAGGGATCCTGGACATCTCTTGCCCAAGCCTGGGCGAAGAGAGAAAGTCTGCCCCCCACTAGATCCGTTCCCGGATCGGGGGCCCTCGATTCATGCTGTCTTAGGGGCAGCAGCAGGTTTCCTGGCCTGCTTGCCCTTGTTCCATGACTGGTTAGGTCTCCAGCCTTGTCTGTAGCGAGCAACAGCTCCTTCCTGTTTTGGTGCAGAGGAAGTTGATGCTGCTCCTGCTTTGAAATTACGAAAGGAACGAAAATTAGACTGTCTAGCCTTAGGTTTGGCTCTGTCTTGAGGCAGGGCATGGCCTTTACCTCCTGTAATGTCAGCGATAATTTCTTTCAACCCGGGCCCGAATAAGGTCTGCCCTTTGAAAGGTATATTAAGCAATTAGATTTAGAAGTAACGTCAGCTGACCAGGATTTTAGCCACAGTGCTCTGCGTGCCTGAATGGCGAATCCGGAATTCTTAGCCGTAAGTTTAGTTAAATGTACTACGGCATCTGAAATAAATGAGTTAGCTAACTTAAGGGCTTTAAGCTTGTGTGTAATCTCATCTAATGGAGCTGATTCAAGTGTCTCTTCCAGAGGACTCAAACCAAAATGCTGCTGCAGCCGTGACAGGCGCAATGCATGCAAGAGGTTGCAATATAAAACCTTGTTGAACAAACATTTTCTTAAGGGTAACCCTCTAACTTTTTATCCATTGGATCTGAAAAGGCACAGCTATCCTCCACCGGGATAGTGGTATGCTTAGCTAAAGTAGAAACTGCTCCCTCCACCTTAGGGACCGTTTGCCATAAGTCCCGTGTGGTGGCGTCTATTGGAAACATCTTTCTAAATATCGGAGGGGGGTGAGAACGGCACACCGGGTCTATCCCACTCCTTAGTAACAATTTCAGTAAGTCTCTTAGGTATAGGAAAAACGTCAGTACTCGCCGGTACCCGCAAAATATTTATCCAACCTACACATTTTCTCTGGTATTGCAACTGTGTTACAATCATTCAGAGCCGCTAACACCTCCCCTAGTAATACACGGAGGTTTTCCAGCTTAAATTTAAAATTTGAAATATCTGAATCCAGTTTGTTTGGATCAGAACCCGTCACCCGCAGAATGAAGCTCTCCGTCCTCATGTTCTGCAAATTGTGACGCAGTGTCTGACATGGCCCTAATATTATCAGCGCACTCTGTTCTCACCCCAGAGTGATCACGCTTACCTCTTAGTTCTGGTAATTTAGCCAAAACTTCAGTCATAACAGTAGCCATATCCTGTAATGTGGATTTGTAATGGCCGCCCAGATGTACTCGGCGCTACAATATCACGTACCTCCCGAGCGGGAGATGCAGGTACTGACACGTGAGGCGAGTTAGTCGCATAACTCTCCCCTCGTTGTTTGGTGAAAATATGTTCAATTTGTACAGATTGACTTTTATTTAAAGTAGCATCAATACAGTTAGTACATAAATTTCTATTGGGCTCCACTTGGCTTTAGCACATATAGCACAGATATCTTCCTCTGAATCAGACATGTTTAACACACTAGCAAATAAACTAGCAACTTGGAAATACTTTTCAAGTAATTTACTATAATATGAAAACGTACTGTGGCCTATAAGAAGCACAGAAAAAGTTATGACAGTTGAAAATTAATAAACTGAAAAGTTATAGCATCAAATCTTTGTAAAAAAACACAATTTTAGCAAAGGATTGCTCCCATTAGCAAAGGATAACTAACCCTGATAGCAGAAAAAAAAAAAAAAATACAGAAATAAACGTTTTTTTATCACAGTCAACTACAATCTCACAGCTCTGCTGTGAGTGATTACCTCCCTCAAAACAAGTTTTGAAGACCCCTGAGTTCTGTAGAGATGAACCGATCATGCAGGGAAGACAATAAACTTCTGACTGAATTTTTTGATGCGTAGCAAAAGCGCCAAAAAAGGCCCCTCCCCCCTCACACATAACAGTGAGAGAGATCAGTAAACTGTCATAAATTAAATAAAACGACTGCCAAGTGGAAAAAAATAGTGCCCAAAACATTTTTTCACCCAGTACCTCAGAAAAATTAAACGATTTTACATGCCAGCAAAAAACGTTTAACATTAATAAATTGAGTGTTATTAAAAAGCCTGTTGCTAGTCCCTGCAAATTAGGCTAAAGTTTTATGCATACAGTATAATTCCAGTGAAGTGCCATTCCCCAGAATACTGAAGTGTAAAATATACATACATGACAGCCTGATACCAGTTGCTGCTACTGCATTTAAGGCTGAGTTTACATTATATCGGTATGGCAGAATTTTCTCATCAATTCCATTGTCAGAAAATAATAAGCTGCTACATACCTCTTTGCAGATTAATCTGCCCGCTGTCCCCTGATCTGAAGTTTACCTCTCCTCAGATGGCCGAGAAACAGCAATATGATCTTAACTACTCCGGCTAAAATCATAGAAAAACTCAGGTAGATTCTTCTTCAAATTCTCCCAGAGAAGGAATAACACACTCCGGTGCTATTATAAAATAACAAACTTTTGATTGAAGGTATGAAACTAAGTATAATCACCACAGTCCTCTCACACATCCTATCTATTCGTTGGGTGCAAGAGAATGACTGGTAATGGCAGTTAGGGGAGGAGCTATATAGCAGCTCTGCTGGGTGAATCCTCTTGCACTTCCTGTTGGGGAGGAGTTAATATCCCATAAGTAATGGATGATCCGTGGACTGGATACACTTAACAAGAGAAACATGATTTTCATGCAGGACAATGCTCCATCACACGCGTCCAAGTACTCCACAGCATGGCTGGCAAGAAAGGGTATAAAAGAAGAAAATCTAATGACATGGCCTCCTTGTTCACCTGATCTGAACCCCATTGAGAACCTGTGGTCCATCATCAAATGTGAGATTTACAAGGAGGGAAAACAGTACACCTCTCTGAACAGTGTCTGGGAGGCTGTGGGTTGCTGCTGCACGCAATGTTGATGGTGAACAGATCAAAACACTGACAGAATCCATGATGGCAGGCTTTTGAGTGTCCTTGCAAAGAAAGGTGGCTATATTGGTCACTGATTTGATTTTGTTTTGTTTTTGAATGTCAGAAATGTATATTTGTGAATGTTGAGATGTTATATTGGTTTCACTGGTAAAAATAAATAATTGAAATGGGTATATATTTGTTTTTTGTTAAGTTGCCTAATAATTATGCACAGTAATAGTCACCTGCACACACAGATATCACCTTAAAATAGCTATAACTAAAAACAAACTAAAAACTACTTCCAAAACTATTCAGCTTTGATATTAATGAGTTTTTTGGGTTCATTGAGAACATGGTTGTTGTTCAATAATAAAATTAATCCTCAAAAATACAACTTGCCTAATAATTCTGCACTCCCTGTATCAGCTTTAGTGAGGAGAGCAGAAGAGTCCACGTCGGATGTAGTATGTTCAGTGTCTGTCGGTTCATTTGATGCTGACATGGAGGATTCTAGAACCTTGAAAAAATTGTCCATTTTTGAACTGGCGGGCACCGGGCCCTTGTTGTTTTTGTCAGGTCTAGGCGTGCATCTAGATGTCATTTTTGTATTGAAATATCAGTGTGGCAGAGAAGTCTCAATCTATAATACAGCTAACACCTTGCAGTGTTATGATAACACACAGTATTTAGAAACCAGGATAGATAAGTGTCCCCTTTAAGAAGAGGCAGCACAGTGTCTATACAGGGTATATGCTGTTAATTTACTCAGGTTTTCTTAAACACTCTTATTAAAGAAATAACTATATATTTCCCCTTTTGTAGGTCAGTGTCATTTTAAGCTGTTTTGTGCGGTTTGTATTGGGGCTGTTCACATATTTTAAACAGTTATGCCATTAGCTGCAGCTAACCCCTGAACGCTGGTCTTAATGATTCCTATTTGGCTGCAATGGGGAGATACATAAAGCCTCTGCTCTAACTGTTTATGGCTGTCTTTCCGGAAAGGCCTAAATGGTCTCTGCTTCCAAATGTGTCATAGGGTTTTTTGGGTGTTTTTTTTTTGTTCTAAATTGTACTCGGGCTGCACAAGTCAGAGGAGCATCCGGTTTGTAGTTATGTGGGCTAAGGCACCGAGTGATGTACTCGTACCCACTGCAGCAATGGTGCTTTTGCTAGCTGGTCCGGTACTCGTGTGGTGCGCACTTAGGCTTGCGGCCCTCCAAGCTGTGAGTCCCACCTTAACCCTCCACGCTTGCAGGTTTAATGTCTTGATCGATGCCCCTGCATATCTTGGGGTATTGGGCTGTTTTTTCCACTTTGTTGTGGCTTAGGTGTCCACCGAGAATGTCAAGGAAGGAGCTCCTCTAACCGGAGCTAAAAATTATGCGGCCATCACAGACGCTGGCCAGCTCCGCCCCCCGGACAGCACTTTTTTATTGGTGGATGAATTTATCAACCAATCAGCAAGGACAACCCAGGTTGTTTACAAAAAATGGGCCGGCATCTAAACTTACATTCTTGCATTTCAAATAAAGATACCAAGAGAATGAAGAAAATTTGAGAATAGGAGTAAATTAGAAAGTTGCTTAAAATGTCATGCTCTATCTGAATCACGAAAGAAAAAAAATTGGGTTCAGTGTCCCTTTAAGTTTTATTTGTTTTACATTTCAATCTCTATCACTATAGATTACATGCTTTGTTTTCGATCTGTTCTCTTCATGCTTGACAACTCTCTGTTAAAAGTGACTTAGAATACCACACAATAGACTGGTTGTGGACAATCTCCATATTTGAGCATTCTAACTGCTAGATTTAGAGTTTTTTCGGTAACGACCCGCGTAGCTAACGCTGGCTTTTTTCTGGCCGCACCTTTAAAATAACTCTGGTATTGAGAGTCCACAGAATGGCTGCGTTAGGCTCCAAAAAAGGAGCGTAGAGCATATTTAACGCCACTGCAACTCTCGATACCAGAGTTGCTTACGGAAGCGGCCAGCTTCAAAAACATGCTCGTGCACGATTCCCCCATAGAAAACAATGGGGCTGTTTGAGCTGAAAAAAAACCTAACACCTGCAAAAAAGCCGCTTTCAGCTCCTAACACAGCCCCATTGTTTGCTATGGGGAAACACTTCCTACCTCTGCACCTAACACTCTAACATGTACCCCGAGTCTAATCACCCCTAACCTTACACTTATTAACCCCTAATCTGCCGCTCCCGCTATCGCGGACCCCTGCATATTATTATTAACCCCTAATCTGCCGCTCCGTAAACCGCCGCTACTTATATTATCCCTATGTACCCCTAATCTGCTGCCCTAACATCGCCGACCCCTATATTATATTTATTAACCCCTAATCTGCCCCCCACAACATCGCCTCCACCTGCCTACACTTATTAACCCCTAATCTGCCGAGCGGACCGCACCGCTATTATAATAAAGTTATTAACCCCTAATCCGCCTCACTAACCCGATAATAAATAGTATTAACCCCTAATCTGCCCTCCCTAACATCGCCGACACCTAACTTCAAACATTAACCCCTAATCTGCCGACTGGAGCTCACCGCTATTCTAATAAATGTATTAACCCCTAAAGCTAAGTCTAACCCAAACACTAACACCCCTCTAAGTTAAATATAATTTAAATCTAACGAAATTAATAAACTCTTATTAAATAAATGATTCCTATTTAAAGCTAAATACTTACCTGTAAAATAAATCCTAATATAGCTACAATATAAATTATAATTATATTATAGCTATTTTAGGATTTATATTTATTTTACAGGTAACTTTGTATTTATTTTAACCAGGTACAATAGCTATTAAATAGTTAAGAACTATTTAATAGCTAAAATAGTTAAAATAATTACAAAATTACCTGTAAAATAAATCCTAACCTAAGTTACAATTAAACCTAACACTACACTATCAATAAATTAATTAAATAAAATACCTACAATTACCTACAATTAAACCTAACACTACACTATCAATAAATTAATTAAATACAATATCTACAAATAAATACAATGAAATAAACTAACTAAAGTACAAAAAATAAAAAAGAACTAAGTTACAAAAAATAAAAAAATATTTACAAACATAAGAAAAATATTACAACAATTTTAAACTAATAACACCTACTCTAAGCCCCCTAATAAAATAACAAAGCCCCCCAAAATAAAAAATGCCCTACCCTATTCTAAATTACAAAAGTTCAAAAGCTCTTTTACCTTACCAGCCCTGAACAGGGCCCTTTGCGGGGCATGCCCCAAGAAATTCAGCTCTTTTTCCTGTAAAAAAAACACATACAATACCCCCCCCCAACATTACAACCCACCACCCACATACCCCTAATCTAACCCAAACCCCCCTTAAATAAACCTAACACTAAGCCCCTGAAGATCTTCCTACCTTGTCTTCACCATGCCAGGTATGACCGATTCCGTCCCTGGCTCCGATATCTTCATCTAAGCCCAAGCGGGGGCTAGACATCCATCATCCGACGGCTGAAGAAGTCCAGAAGAGGCACCAAAGTCTTCATCCTATCCGGGAAGAAGAGTAGATCCGGACCGGCAACCATCTTCTTCCAAGCGGCATCTTCTATCTTCATCCGATGAGGACCGGCTCCATCTTGAAGACCTCCACCGTGAACCCATCTTCTTCCGACGACGACTTCCCGACGAATGACGGTTCCTTTAAGGGACGTCATCCAAGATGGCGTCCCTCGAATTCCGATTGGCTGATAGGATTCTATCAGCCAATCGGAATTAAGGTAGGAAAATTCTGATTGGCTGATGGAATCAGCCAATCAGAATCAAGTTCAATCCGATTGGCTGATTCAATCAGCCAATCAGATTGAGCTCGCATTTTATTGGCTGTTCCGATCAGCCAATAGAATGCGAGTTCAATCTGATTGGCTGATCGGATCAGCCAATCGGATTGAACTTGATTCTGATTGGCTGATTCCATCAGCCAATCAGATTTTTCCTACCTTAATTCCGATTGGCTGATAGCATCCTATCAGCCAATCGGAATTCGAGGGGACGCCATCTTGGATGACGTCTCTTAAAGGAACCGTCATTCGTCGGGAAGTCGTCGTCGGAAGAAGATGGGTCCGCGGTGGAGGTCTTCAAGATGGAGCCGGTCCTCATCGGATGAAGATAGAAGATGCCGCTTGGAAGAAGATGGTTGCCGGTCCGGATCTACTCTTCTTCCCGGATAGGATGAAGACTTTGGAGCCTCTTCTGGACTTCTTCAGCCGTCGGATGATGGATGTCTAGCCCCCGCTTGGGCTTAGATGAAGATATCGGAGCCAGGACGGATCGGTCATACCTGGCATGGTGAAGACAAGGTAGGAAGATCTTCAGGGGCTTAGAGTTAGGTTTATTTAAGGGGGGGTTTGGGGTGAGATTAGGGGTATGTGGGTGGTGGGTTGTAATGTTGGGGGGGGTATTGTATGTGTTTTTTTACAGGAAAAAGAGCTGAATTTCTTGGGGCATGCCCCGCAAAGGGCCCTGTTCAGGGCTGGTAAGATAAAAGAGCTTTGAACTTTTGTAATTTAGAATAGGGTAGGGCATTTTTTATTTTGGGGGGCTTTGTTATTTTATTAAGGGGCTTAGAGTAGGTGTAATTAGTTTAAAATTGTTGTAATATTTTTCTTATGTTTGTAAATATTTTTTTATTTTTTGTAACTTAGTTCTTTTTTATTTTTTGTACTTTAGTTAGTTTATTTCATTGTATTTATTTGTAGATAATGTATTTAATTAATGTATTGATAGTGTAGTGTTAGGTTTAATTGTAGGTAATTGTAGGTATTTTATTTAATTAATTTATTGATAGTGTAGTGTTAGGTTTAATTGTAACTTAGGTTAGGATTTATTTTGCAGGTAATTTTGTAATTATTTTAACTATTTTAGCTATTAAATAGTTCTTAACTATTTAATAGCTATTGTACCTGGTTAAAATAAATACAAAGTTACCTGTAAAATAAATATAAATCCTAAAATAGCTATAATATAATTATAATTTATATTGTAGCTATATTAGGATTTATTTTACAGGTAAGTATTTAGCTTTAAATAGGAATAATTTATTTAATAAGAGTTAATTAATTTCGTTAGATTTAAATTATATTTAACTTAGGGGGGTGTTAGTGTTAGGGTTAGACTTAGCTTTAGGGGTTAATACATTTATTAGAATAGCGGCGAGATTCGGTCGGCAGATTAGGGGTTAATAAATATAATATAGGGGTCGGCGGTGTTAGGGGCAGCAGATTAGGGGTACATAGCTATAATGTAGGTGGCGGCTCTTTGCGGTCGGCAGATTAGGGGTTAATTATTGTAGGTAGGTGGCGGCGACGTTGTGGGGGGGCAGGTTAGGGGTTAATAAATATAATATAGGGGTCGGCGATGTTAGGGCAGCAGATTAGGGGTACATAGCTATAATGTAGCTGGCGGCTGCGTGCGGACGGCAGATTAGGGGTTAATAAGTGTAGGTAGCTGGCGGCGACATTGTGGGGGGCAGATTAGGGGTTAATAAATATAGGGGTCGGCGGTGTTAGGGGCAGCAGATTAGGGGTACATAAGGATAATGTAGGTGGCGGTCGGCAGATTAGGGCTTAAAATTTTTTTATCGAGTGTCGGCGATGTGGGGGGGGGGGCCTCGGTTTAGGGGTACATTGGTAGTGTATGGGAGTTAGTGTACTTTAGGGCACAGTAGTTAAGAGTTTTATGAACCGGCGTTAGCCCAGAAAGCTCTTAACTACTGACTTTTTTCTGCGGCTGGAGTTTTGTCGTTAGATTTCTAACGCTCACGCTCAGCCAATCAGATTGAGCTCGCATTTTATTGGCTGTTCCGATCAGCCAATAGAATGCGAGTTCAATCTGATTGGCTGATCGGATCAGCCAATCGGATTGAACTTGATTCTGATTGGCTGATTCCATCAGCCAATCAGATTTTTCCTACCTTAATTCCGATTGGCTGATAGCATCCTATCAGCCAATCGGAATTCGAGGGACGCCATCTTGGATGACGTCTCTTAAAGGAACCGTCATTCGTCGGGAAGTCGTCGTCGGAAGAAGATGGGTCCGCGGTGGAGGTCTTCAAGATGGAGCCGGTCCTCATCGGATGAAGATAGAAGATGCCGCTTGGAAGAAGATGGTTGCCGGTCCGGATCTACTCTTCTTCCCGGATAGGATGAAGACTTTGGAGCCTCTTCTGGACTTCTTCAGCCGTCGGATGATGGATGTCTAGCCCCCGCTTGGGCTTAGATGAAGATATCGGAGCCAGGACGGATCGGTCATACCTGGCATGGTGAAGACAAGGTAGGAAGATCTTCAGGGGCTTAGAGTTAGGTTTATTTAAGGGGGGTTTGGGGTGAGATTAGGGGTATGTGGGTGGTGGGTTGTAATGTTGGGGGGGGGTATTGTATGTGTTTTTTTACAGGAAAAAGAGCTGAATTTCTTGGGGCATGCCCCGCAAAGGGCCCTGTTCAGGGCTGGTAAGATAAAAGAGCTTTGAACTTTTGTAATTTAGAATAGGGTAGGGCATTTTTTATTTTGGGGGGCTTTGTTATTTTATTAGGGGGCTTAGAGTAGGTGTAATTAGTTTAAAATTGTTGTAATATTTTTCTTATGTTTGTAAATATTTTTTTATTTTTTGTAACTTAGTTCTTTTTTATTTTTTGTACTTTAGTTAGATTATTTCATTGTATTTATTTGTAGATAATGTATTTAATTAATGTATTGATAGTGTAGTGTTAGGTTTAATTGTAGGTAATTGTAGGTATTTTATTTAATTAATTTATTGATAGTGTAGTGTTAGGTTTAATTGTAACTTAGGTTAGGATTTATTTTGCAGGTAATTTTGTAATTATTTTAACTATTTAGCTATTAAATAGTTCTTAACTATTTAATAGCTATTGTACCTGGTTAAAATAAATACAAAGTTACCTGTAAAATAAATATAAATCCTAAAATAGCTATAATATAATTATAATTTATATTGTAGCTATATTAGGATTTATTTTACAGGTAAGTATTTAGCTTTAAATAGGAATAATTTATTTAATAAGAGTTAATTAATTTCGTTAGATTTAAATTATATTTAACTTAGGGGGGTGTTAGTGTTAGGGTTAGACTTAGCTTTAGGGGTTAATACATTTATTAGAATAGCGGCGAGATTCGGTCGGCAGATTAGGGGTTAATAAATATAATATAGGGGTCGGCGGTGTTAGGGGCAGCAGATTAGGGGTACATAGCTATAATGTAGGTGGCGGCTCTTTGCGGTCGGCAGATTAGGGGTTAATTATTGTAGGTAGGTGGCGGCGACGTTGTGGGGGGCAGGTTAGGGGTTAATAAATATAATATAGGGGTCGGCGATGTTAGGGCAGCAGATTAGGGGTACATAGCTATAATGTAGCTGGCGGCTGCGTGCGGACGGCAGATTAGGGGTTAATAAGTGTAGGTAGCTGGCGGCGACATTGTGGGGGGCAGATTAGGGGTTAATAAATATAGGGGTCGGCGGTGTTAGGGGCAGCAGATTAGGGGTACATAAGGATAATGTAGGTGGCGGTCGGCAGATTAGGGCTTAAAATTTTTTTATCGAGTGTCGGCGATGTGGGGGGGGCCTCGGTTTAGGGGTACATTGGTAGTGTATGGGAGTTAGTGTACTTTAGGGCACAGTAGTTAAGAGTTTTATGAACCGGCGTTAGCCCAGAAAGCTCTTAACTACTGACTTTTTTCTGCGGCTGGAGTTTTGTCGTTAGATTTCTAACGCTCACTTCAGACACGACTCTAAATACCGGAGTTAGAAAGATCCCATTGAAAAGATAGGATACGCAATTGACGTAAGGGGATCTGCGGTATGGAAAAGTTGCGGCTGAAAAGTGAGCGTTAGACCCTAACGCTGGTTTTCACGGCTACCGCCAAACTCCAAATCTAGGCCTAACAGTGCACACTTGGCAATCTGCAGTGGACTGAATAATCAAAACTTACATGATCAGTGAGAGGACTTTGATGAACAGAGATCTTACATGCTATCTCAAACATTGTTTACCTTGTCAACTGTTTTGAATTTTTGAATATGTAATGTTTATTGGAATATGGTTTAATAAAAAATATTTTTTTTAAAAAAAGATCACTCAGCGGGGCACATTCTGACACTGCAGAGCAGAAATTTTATAATCATTTTTTGTAATTTGAGTGAAAAAGGACTTTGTGCCTCATAGATCTACTAATGTTAGACAGGTCAAAGTCAGTGCAACTTTAGACATTTTACTAACTATGGCCTAGATTATAATATATAAAATGTGATTATAAGGTAAGGTACTCACACTAGTTGGAGCTTCAGTTAAATCTAAATATAGCGATTATAAGTAACACTCAATGTCACTGATTCTTCTTTTTTATTAAAATGTATTTTTAACAAAAAAAGTCAAAATACATGAATTAAAACAAGGCTTGATTAAAGTCTCTCCAGTTTAAAGAATGCCAGTATGCTTCAGCAGAGAAAGAAACAGAGGCGCCACAATGGCCTAGTACCACTGACACAGAGGATGTTGGTATAAGAAGCGTAAATAATACTCACAAACATTGAGCACCCAATAGCGCTAGTGAAGCAGACTGGAACTTTTAAGCAGTAGTCCAGCTCACTGATCCCCACCAGCAATCATGTCAGCTCAAATGATTTGAGGAGGCGATGCCCTTTATCTGTATATGTAAGGAGAACAGAAAAACCATAGCCCAATACCGTATGGTCAGGAGTAGGATAATGGTATACAAATGATTGCACTTACAGGATGGAAAGCACCACCAGACTGGGATTTTGCAGCCTCCCAGCTGACTGAACTTCACAGCAAACAGTGAGAGAAGATCCAAAGATTTTCTGGAGTGGTGTAACAATAAACACCACCACAGCAGCAAGTATATAAATAAAATCCAAATCTTTATTTTAAAAGCGACGCGTTTCTCAGCCTCTTACAGGGCTGTTTCCTCAGGCTATGATAAAAATAACTATAATACACTTGATATATAAAAAGAACAAAAAACTCTCTGATAACACTATGACCTCACAGGTGAGATTAAACATATACATATAAACAAAGGTATATATAAGAGATCTAAAAATATATAACATATACTATTCTATAAAATAGTTTAATAGACTATTTAATACCAATGGTTCATGACACATTTTTAACAACGCTATAATAAATATAAAAGTGATACATATATTTTGTAACAATTAATAACATACTTCTTTGTAAAATAATATATACATATATAAGCCTGCCACTTTGTATTTGTGACCTGCTGACTAAAAATATCACAAAATCTATGATAGTTCACATTCATATGTAGTATATAGCAATTAAAACAGACCCCTGTGTGGACTAATGTCTAAATATTTTTGGTTTTACATATGTGTATATTATACTCGTAACATGGGGAAAAGATATAAAAGAAATTACTCAAACCCACCCTCTATTGGGCATCTTTCTTGGTTATTTGCCTCAAACGCCCAGTCAACTAACTCCACTTCACAGTATCAAACAGTTACTTGTTATATAGCCCTATGTGTTTTATATAGAATTTTTATTATAAGAAAAAGTATAATTTCTAAGACAAATTTCTAAGTTTCCTTTTGTTTCTCTTTCCCATGTGACAGTCATCAGCCAATCACAGACTGTGCTGTGTGCTACTGCAGTTTAACTCCTTGGTAAAATACTTTGGTAGCATGTACATTGCAATGACAGTCAAATTACCACTGCATTTGTGAAAATGAGACATTAGAACTGGGTAAAGGGGTAGTTTAGCATCCCAAATTCAGAAGGTACCACATCTCACCATGGGGGTGGGGCCATGGATAGGTTCCCAGCGGGGGTTGCGGAGCCCGGGAATGATATTGGAACAGTAAAAAGGTTACATGTTTAGGTAAATGTGGGGTTGATTGCTCTGTTCCAATGTCGTTCCCGGAGTGCTGCAACCGCCGCTGGGAACCTAACCATGACCCCCCACGGTGGGATAAAGTTAACATGTTTAGGTAAATGTGGAGTTGATCACTCTGTTCCAATCCCCCCACCCACATGGCGGGATGCGGTAGCTTCCGAATTTAGGACTCTAAACTACCCCTTTACACAGAACTGTAACAACCCATTCCCCTTTTAAGGGTTTTGGTACAGTTTAATCCCATTTACCTTTATGAAAGTTGCAGTTTAAAAACAGTTCAGAGGATTTGCCTTGGAAAAAACTGGATGAATAAAAAAAATGAAAAAGAGCAGAGAATAGAAATAATAAAGGAAAACTAAACTAACTCAAATAAATTATTCTTTAAAGTGAACACAGTTGTGTGGTATTTGTTAATTGGAAATTAAATTTCTATTAACATATGCAAATGTTCATGCACCTTTTACATATTGTAATGACATACTTGAAAAGGACATACATTGTATGTGATAGCAGTCCTTTATGCATTGACCACACAGAGATAAATACAGTTACATTGAGGTAACATTGGTGACATAATAATCCATATTTACCTAAAGACAATGAGGTGAATATTAGAGGAATGAAAGGTAGCAAAGTCTCCTGTAATGGAGTTAAGGGCCTGAGCATGACAGGGTAGTGAAAATCCCAGTGTAGTGTAAGTAGCAACAATGCAAAGTTAGGGGAGGTCCCAATCTTACCAGGTTATAAGGAAGGTTCTGGAATATTCCTGCCTCTTCTGTCTGGGATTTTCAAGGTGAACGTTTCCTGTGATCAACTTTGCAGTAATGTCTAGATCCAAGAGGACTTCGGCGTTGCCTCGGCGATTCAGGGAAGCTGCGGGGGTGACCACACGCAGCACAGCACCTGGAAGACAGGAGGAAGAGCTTGAGGATGGGATCCCACCTACACCTCGAAAAAAAAGGCCTGTATCTTCAGTCCTGGGCCCTAGGCCCACAATGTCTACAGCTAGTGTTATTCCACCTACTGAAATACCCCCTGGCCCACCATTGCCTGCTTCCCCGGCTATTGCTGGACCCTCTAGGGCAGCTGCTGGCATGGCTCCGGCCTTGGAGGGCACAGCAGGGGGAGTATTAGCCCCTAATCTGACACAGGCCTTGGAGGCCGGTGTGGGGGCTCTTACCGCCTCCGGTATGACACCGGAGGCCGCGGCAGCGGTAGTGGGCCTGTTTAAGGCCTTGACGGCTGTGGTACTCCCGGCAGCGGCCTTGCCGCCGGGGGGTGAGGCTCATAGTAATCCGGCCCCAGGGCCGGTTGCGCATGGGTCCGGAGTTACAGTGGTGACTCAGGGGGACCCTGCAGCGGCCGGGCTTAGCTCCGTGAGCGGCCTAGCGCTGCGTGCAAGGGCATCATTGGTGGCTCAGTCGGCTTCTCCTACCTTAGGGCCTGGCTCAGATTGTGGCCTACCGCACGCAACGCCCACTTCCGGTCCGGCGCCTCCGACGTCTGTAGCGTGTGACGTCACTTCCGGGAGTGACGCGCACAGGCCAGGAGTGTCCGGATCGGTTGCGGAGTGTGGGAGGCTGAGGAAGAGGCCAAGCCGGGTGCTTACCGGAGGTGAGTGGGGAGTGCCTGTGCTGGCCGGCTCCGCTGCGCAGCGCTCTGCAAAAAGCGTAAGGGGTGCAAGAGTGGCATGGATGAGCAGGGGTCGGACCATGGCTAGAGGGTACTTCAGAGGGAACAGGTCAGTCAGTGCAAGGGGTATTAACCTGCGAGGGGCACATAGGGGGCAATTTGGCACAGGCTATCAGGATGTGCATGAGGCTCACAGTGGCCTAGTAGCATCAGGGGCGACGAATGCAAATGTGAGTGGTGTGGTGACACGAGAGGTACCTGCAGGGCATAGCAGGGACGTGAGTAGTGTGAATGCACCTCAGGGGGAGATTACTAGCAATTTGGGGGACGTTAGTGGTGTAGTTGGTGCCGTGCCTCAGAGGGTGTCTACCCCTGTCGCTGGGCACAGTAGGAATTCTGCAATGGTCAGCCTGGGTACTCCCCTCTCCTTTCTCTCCCCCTTGCAGGGCTCTGGACCAGCTTCTTCATCAGCAGGGATGGCCAGTGTATTGGAACAGGCGGCAAATCGGCAAGCTGGAGAAGGACCCTCAGGAGCGGTGACAGTGACTTCTGGGACCGGTGAGAACCAATTGTCTTTGTTGTCGCACACACTAAGCGCAGGCTCAAGCTCAGATTCTGATTCAGATGGTGGTAGGAAGCTGGGTCTGAACAGTAAGGGGCGCATGTTCAGGATGCTTAAGCTGCTAGTAGCGGAGCGAGCTCAGGGTAGGAGCGTAGGCATACTTGAGCAGTCGCAGGTGGCAGCAGGACAGGGCACAGGCATAGCTGGAGCCAGTATCCCCGCAGGGGTATCAGGTGTGGTGACACAACAAGGGGGCATAGCTAGCGCTAGGCAGGTGGCTTTACAGGGGGACTCTTACCCCTGTAAAATCCACTGCCTTCACTCTCGTCTTAAGTCCAAGACAGTTAAAAAAATTAGAGATCACAAATATGTGAACATATTTGAACTGTCATTGGAGGCCCAGAGGGACAAGGAGCGGAGCGAGGATGGGACGGGCCCCAAAAGATTTCAGCGGCCGGACACATTTGATGAGTGGAGGCGTTGCTTCCGCGTGTTCTCATCATGCTACATTGAGCAGAGGCCAGAGGCGGCAGGGGACGTTATAAAATACGCGGAATTCATTGAGCAAATCTACAATAGATTTGGCGAAGGAGTGTGGCGGACATACGATAGTGAGTTCCGCCGAAAAATGGTGGGCAATCCGGTCCTTAAATTTGGGGTTAAGGATCTGGATTTGTGGTCCTTGCTCACTCCCGAGAAGAGTGGCGGCGTTACAAACCACTTGGGTACACAATGAAACCAGAACGTTGTTAAGCGCCGCGGCAGGGAATGCTGGCGTTTCAACGAAAAGCAATGCGACAAAGGAGCATCTTGTTCCTTTCGCCATGCATGCATGTATTGTGGCGGGCCACACCCAGGCTGCGATTGCCCAAAAAGGGCGTGAGGGGGGGCAGCAGCCGTGGAGCAAAAGGGGGTGTTGGACCAAAGGGCGCCAACCCCCCTGAGGCTGGACGCAATTAGGCGTTGGCTGGCGGCCTACCCTGACAGGGAGGCCGCAGCCCTTCTGATAGGGTGGATTTCTAAGGGTTTCTGAATCCCCACACAGGGAACAGTGGTGGGCTCGGCGTCTCATAGGAACCTGAAGTCAGCATATGAGATGCCGCATGAGGTCCGTAAGAAGCTCGATAAGGAGCTCTCTCTAGGAAGGTTTGCTGGACCATTTGAGGTGCCACCCATATGGGGAATGGTCATATCACCGTTAGGGGTTGTTCCCAAGAAGGACCCGGGAAAATGCCTCATCCAGCACCTATCCTACCCAAAGGGCGGTTCCGTGAACGATGCTATTGACCCGGCGATCAGTTCGGTGTCTTACCAGTCGTTCGACCAAGCCCTGGAGCTCGTCAGAAAGGCTGGACCAGCCGCCCTGATGGCCAAACTGGACATCGAGTCCGCTTTTCGCTTGCTGACGATACATCCCACATCATTCAGGTTGATGGGGTGCAAGTTCGAAGGGTATTACTACGTCGACAAATGCTTGCTCATGGGCTGTTCAGTGTCGTGTGCGTACTTTGAGGCATTCAGTATGTTCCTCCACTGGGCAATTACGATGGCAGCGCACGTAGGGATGGTCGCGCACTACCTTGACGACTTCCTGCTGGTTGGCAGGGCTGAAAAGCAGGAATGTGCCCAGCTTATGGCAGTAATGCACAGATTGATGGCGGAATTCGGAGTTCCGCTGGTGGAAGACAAGACCCAGGGGCCTTGCGCGAGGCTCACTTTCTTGGGGATTGAGATCGACACTGCTGAAAGGCTATGTCGTCTACCTGATGGCAAAATGGGAGCCATGCTTACGGCAGTCCGCAGGGCGATGGCGGCACCATCCATGCACTTAAAGGAGCTACAATTGTTGTTAGGTCTCCTCAACTTTGCATGTAAGGTGATACCCATGGGTCGCGCGTTCAATAGGAGGATGGAGGCCAAGTTGGCCGCTCCTCTACAGGCCCGAGTCAAAAAGGTGTCCGATGAGATGAGGGAGGACCTCCAAGTTTGGGAGAGGTTCCTCACAGACTTTAACGGGACCTTGCTGTGGAGGGCGCTGAGGGCATCAAGCCAGGCAGCTCACCTCTTCACTGACGCATCTGGGGCATATGGCTAAGGGGCTTACCTCGAAGGTCGGTGGAGCGCAGAACCATGGCCGGTGGCATGGGCACAGGCAGGGATGACTAGGAACCTGACACTGTTGGAACTCTTTCCAATCGTGGTAGCGATCGAATTGTGGGGACGGGTTCTAAAATACAGGTTCATTTTGTTCTGGACGGATAACGTTAGCATTGTCTTTGCCATTAACAGGCTATCCGCGTCGTCACCGGTGGTCGTACACTATATACATCACCTGGTGCTTCGGAGCTTGCAGCATAACATTCAGTTTGAGGCGCGGCATGTCCCAGGGGTGAATAACACCTTGGCGGATGCTCTGTCGAGGTTTCAGTGGGAGCAGTTCCACAGGCTGGCACCAAATGCTGAGGCACGAGGCTTACCCTGTCCTCCTTCTATTTGGCAGGTGGCGGGGATTGGGATTCCATCTGGCAATTAGTGCAGGCTTTGTTGGCCCCAAGCACTTGGAGAGCTTACGCACAGCATTGGGGTGAGTGGGTAGAATATTGCTCTGCGCATGGCGTTAGCTTACAAGAAGTGCCTAGGGAATTGTTTCTCAGTTGGCTGGCCTGGTGGCAGCGACGAGGGACATCCAAAGGGGCTATCTCCATGAAATTAGCTGCCATATCCTTTTTCTACAACCTGTTGGAGTATCCCAACGTGACAAGAAACTTCTTGGTACGGCAGATATTGAAAGGATGGGGCAGGCTGGAAGGGCGGTTGCGAGACACAAGAGAGCCAGTAACCCTACACCGGCTACTTGGGCTGATAGGGGCGTTGGACTCGGTGTGCAGTAATGCCTATGAGAAAGCTTTGTTTGAATGTGCCTTCACGGTCGTGTTCTTCGCTGCACTCAGACCTGGGGAGTTAGTATCTGCCTCTAAGCAGGCAGTGAGGTCTGGGATACAGATGGCCCACGTTAAATGGGCCGGGGATAACATGATACTGTTCATCCCTCATTCTAAGACGGACCAGGACAGAAAAGGGGCATGGGTGACCCTCGCCCCCTTGGGTTCGGAGGCATGCCCGGTGCGGGCAACCAAGGCCTACATAGCACTTCGTACGCAGGACAAGCCACAGTTCCTGGTGCACGCGGATGGGTCTAACCTGTCCAAGTACCAGTTCGCCGCGGTATTGAAAAGAGCGGTGATTGCGGCTGGCTTGGAGGTATGTAGGATTACTCCTCATTCTTTCCGCATAGGGGCAGCGACAAGCGCGGCCGCGTTGGGATGGGAGGCGCAGAGTATCCAGAGATTAGGCAGATTGCTACCAGGGTTACGTGCGACCTCCTACTGAGGCTTAGGAGATACTGGTGGGGAAGGGGCAGAGCGCAAGTTAAGCGTAGCCCGGCCGATTTGGGGCGTTGCAATTCTAAATTACTGTTATCCATTTTAGGTTTAGCGGGGGCCCCTACCCACGTTTGGATCATGGGGCACTCCTACGTTCATTGGGCGGCCCAGCGGGCACACTCCCATCCCGACGGGCAGAAACTGGGGATAGCAGTGTCAAAGGCTTCTGTCCAGTGGCGTATTTAGGTTGTGTGCTGCCCTAGGCACTTAAAATTCTGCTGCTTCCCCCCACCCCCTACCTCCCTAAGTTTTAGACTGTTTTTCGGCCATAATATTTTTTGGCCAGGGTATAATGTTATATATATATATATTATATATATATACACACACACACATAGTGTATATATATATATATATATATACACACACACACATAGTGTATATATATACATATATAAATATATATATATATATATATATACTGTATATATATATATATATACACATACATACACACACATATATATATATATAAATATATATATATACATATATATATATATACACACATACACACACAGTATAAATAAATATATATATATATATATAAACATATATATATATACACACACAATATATATATATATCTATATATATATATATACACACACACACACATATATATATTATATTATATATCAGTGTATTTTACATATAACATTCACAAAACAAAATATAGCCACATGTATGCTGCAAATAGCTTATTTTACATTTTAGCACACTCTACACCACGCATAGTCCCCTGGACCCTAAGAAATAATATACTGTATATAAATAATACGGCTGAGACTGAGTGGAACCATAGCATGATGCATCAGTTACCGTGTGTGTGTCATGAATTGTTTTTAGAGACCAGAGAACCAGATCTGCTGCTGTTTAGTAACTAAACAGCGGCAGATCCGGTTCTCTGGCCTCTTAAAACAATTCATGACACACACGGTAACTGATGCTATTATAACCAGAATAAACAGAGAGAGGCCTAAGGGCTTCTTCCTGTGCTGTCCGTTATCAGTCTGCTCTGTATAGTGAAAGTGTTGGCTGTCACCCGGTATCTGCACACGTCACTATTCTTACCTCAGTCACTCCGGTCCTGAACTCTGCTACACCTTCTCAGCTCACAAAACTTCAAGTTCTAACTGTCTCTTCCACACTGCTCACTAGTTGCTATGGAGACGAAAGTGCACGCACGCGCGCGCGCGCGCGCAATATTGGACACAGGACACCGGTTACAGTAACTTACATAGCAATATGTCTGTTTAACACCATAAAGGTGGAGTTACACTGGCCCTCTGCCTGATCTATAAATAAGGCTAAAAGACACTCATGCAATAGCTCTCGAGTGGGAAAGTGTCCGCTTTGTCAAAGAGCTATGTTAATGGGGATTTTGTAATCAGATCAGAATTATTTTTCCCCTATGGTTGCTCCGCTCTCAAAAGAGCCTATAGAAAGTGTCGCCCCCTCCAATCTGCCGCCCTAGGCCCGTGCCTTGTCGGCCTAGGCCATAATACGCCCCTGCTTCTGTCAGATAGTTGGGGCGCAGAGGCTTACAATGGAATGGTTTGCCTCCCCTCCTTCAAGACGCCAGGCACAGATGGGGGCAGCCTCACATCATAATTTTGCACATGGGGGGCAATGACCTTGGTTGCGCACCGGCTTTGGACCTCATAAATATCATGAGGTCTGATGTCCGGTGGATTTGCGTGACATTCCCGGGGGTGAAGTTGGCTTGGTCGAACATCATCCCTAGGTTGTGTTGGCGATATTTTCCCACCCCCAAAACAGCGTATAGGGTGAGAAAGAAGGTCAACAGGGAGCTGGGTAGAGCGGTGGAAGCTGCAGGGGGTTTTGTGGTCTGCCATGAGCAGATTTCGGCGGATAAAAAGCAGCTGTATCGCCCTGACGGTGTCCATATGTCTGACGAGGGGTTACTAATCTTCATGGCGGACCTCAAAAGGTCCTTGGTTACCCATATTTGATTTGTGGCGGCAAGAGTCTGTTTTTTAAGAGAAATCCTGTCTCTTGTGGCGGGAGGTCGTGGCCTTTAAACACCTGAGGGCAGAGTCCGTAGGGGTGACAGTCGGGCTAATGGGCGGGGGAGATGTCCTCAGGTCGTGACCTGGGGGCCCCGGCCCCGTGGGTCTGATGGCTGAAGATCCCTTAGGGCGTCTGCGCCTCCTAGAAGGAATGGGGTGGAGCCACGTTTTTGCGGCCCCCCTTGGTGGATTTTTCCAATTCCAGAACATCTTGGCCGCGACCTCTGGTCATATGGAGTTGTTATATATTAGTATTAGGCCTCGAATGCCGCCACAGGTCAAAAGTTCAGTTACGACTTCCGTTGAAGTCAAGTTATTTATTTAGGTTAAATAAATGTGACCATTTCATATGGTCTTAAAACCCAGCTCTCTGTTGTCTGTGTCTTCTTTTCTAGTTCAAGTAGTGTTAAGTAGTTAAGTTTCCTTTAAGGGGGGTTGTAACGACCAAAGTTCAGCATCAGCCCTTATGCTTAAATCCCTCTTTAATACTCAATCAACAAAGGAAAATAGAGGCATGAATAACAAATTGCCCAATTAGAGCACAAGATGCCACATATGGTGTGAGTACTAGGCAGCAGCCAATAAGAAATTGAAAATGAAATCTATGAATCCACTGAGAAGTAATACACTTGATTTCATCTGTCTGCTATTATTATCTCTTCAAATGATTTATCATATTTTGTCTAAATACTACCTCTTTTTTAAGGTGGATGAACCATTAGTATTAGAGTTTCACTTCTGGGTACAGGTATACCTCGCTTTACAGCACTTCACTTTACAACGCTTCACCTATACAGCACCAATATGGACATTCCAAGAAAGGTGCCTGGCACCATTTTTTTATGCGCCGTTCTGTCTATTTACAGCATTGCAGTGCACTTCGTGTCTCAGAGTCGTAGTTTGGCAAATGTTACTACTATTTTACAGATGATGTATAGTTTTTATTAAATACTAATTAAATACTGTACTGTGCTAGAGTTAAACTTAGCGCTATTGCACACCTAATATATGTTAGTTCAAACATGTTTTCAAATTTTTAAACACACTGGCAAGTGAAAATAACGCTAAAACCACCTTGTTTTATTTTAAGGCGGTTTTGCTTTTACAGAGGGCCTCCGGTCCTTAACCCGCTGTATGAGCGATGTATACCTGTATTAGGTTTTCAAAGGAGAAACAACTGATATAGTCAGAAGTTGTTTCTAACATTTTCCTCTGGGTTGAATGGTTTATGGACATTTTAAATAAATAATATCCAGTTTTGTGTGTCCTCTTTTTTCCTCAATGCTTGCTGTCTTAGAGGTATAATGATGAATTCATCATTACATGAAATGCCTGTGACCAGCTACATGATAATCTGTTATCCCACATATGCATGATAATATTACACACAATTAGAAAATCCCAGAGGCACTACCTCACTGATTTTGTTCTAGGGAAAAAAATCTCAGCCCATTAGCATTTAGAGGGTCACATGATTCTTTGTTTGAAAAAAGGGGATCTACCTAGTTAACATGACAAAAAAAAATGACAAATATCGGCAACACAAGGAATCTAAAGGAGATATTAGTGATGGGCACTAACTGAGCTCATATGCTGCAATTTCACCCGGAGGGACATAAAACCCCTAAATTGAAAGAGGTCACATTCCCCTCCTTTGTTGCAAATGAGTTATCACCCTAAGAATAGTGATCACCTGCTGTAGTAAGCACAAAATAGTTATTTTCTGGGGACAGTGCTTTTGTGGAACACCTGTTTCTCTAACTGGGTTACTTACCGCTAGATTTAGAGTTCTGCGTTAGCCGTCAAAACCAGCGTTAGGGGGTCCTAACGCTGGTTTTAGCCACCCGCTGGTATTTAGAGTCAGTCAGGAAAGGGGTCTAATGCTCCCTTTGCAGCGCGGACTTTTCCATACGCCCCCTACGCCATTTGCGTAACCTATCTTTTCAATGGGGATCTTTCTAATGCTGTATTAGAGTCTTGGCTGAAGTGAGCAAGACTCCAGCCGCAGCAAAAAGCCAGGAGTTAAGAGCTTTCTGGGCTAACGCCGGTTCATAAAGCTCTTCACTACTGTGCTCTAAAGTACACTAACACCCATAAACTACCTATGTACCCCTAAACCAAGGCCCCCCCCACATCGCTGCCACTCTAATAAAAATTTTTAACCCCTAATCTGCCGATCGCACACCGCCACAACCTACGTTATCCCTATGTACCCCTAATCTGCTGCCCCTAACACCGCCCACCCCTATATTATATTTATTAACCCCTAATCTGCCCCCCCAATGTCGCCGCCACCTACCTACAATTATTAATCCCTAATCTGCCGACCGGACCTCACGGCTACTATAATAAAGTTATTAACCCCTAATCCGCCTCACTCCCGCCTCAATAACCCTATAATAAATAGTATTAACCCCTAATCTGCCCTCCCTACATCACCGACACCTAACTTCAAGTATTAACCCCTAATCTGCCGACCCCGACCTCACCGCTACTCTATTAAATTTATTAACCCCTAAAGCTAAGTCTAACCCTAACACTAATACCCCCCTAAGTTAAATATAATTTAACTCTAACGAAATAAATTAACTCTTATTAAATAAATTATTCCTATTTAAAGCTAAATACTTACCTGTAAAATAAATCCTAATATAGCTACAATATAAATTTTAATTATATTGTAGCTATATTAGGATTAAATATTATTGTACAGGCAACTTTGATTTATTTAACCAGGTACAATAGCTATTAAATAGTTAATAACTATTTAATAGCTACCTAATTAAAATAATTACAAAATTACCTGTAAAAAAAATCCTAACCTAAGTTACAATTAAACCTAACAACAACACTATCAATAAATTAATTAAATAAAATACCTACAATTATCTACAATTTAAACCTAACACTACACTATCAATAAATTAATTAAATAAAATACCTACAAATAAATACAATTAAATAAACTAACTAAGTACAAAAAATAAAAAGAACTAAGTTACAAAAAATGAAAAAAAATATTTACAAACATTAGAAAAATATAACAACAAATTTTAAACTAATTACACCTACTCTAGAGCCCCCTAATAAAATAACAAAGCCCCCCAAAATAAAAAAATGCCCTACCCCTATTCTAAAATTAAAAAAGCTCTTTTACCTTACCAGCCCTTAAAAGGGGCCCTTTGCGTGGCATGCCCAAAGAATTCAGCTCTTTTGCCTTGTAAAAAAAAAGCATACAATACCCCCCCCAACATTACAACCCACCACCCCACATACCCCTAATCTAACCCAAACCCCCTTAAATAATCCTAACACTAAGCCCTGAAGATCTCCCTACCTTATCTTCACCACACCGGGTATCACCGATCCGTCCAGAGGTGCTCCGAAGTCTTCATCCAAGCCCAAGCTTGGGGGCTGAAGAGGTCCATCATCCGGCTGAAGAGATCCATCATCTGGCTGAAGAGATCCATCATCCGGCTGAAGAGGTCCATCATCCGGCTGAAGAGGTCCATCATCGGGCTGAAGAGATCCATCATCCGGCTGAAGAGGTCCATCATCGGGCTGAAGAGATCCATCATCCGGCTGAAAGTCTTCTATCAAGCGGGCATCTTCAATCTTCTATCTTCCGGATCCATCTTCATTCCCGTCCGGGCGCGGAACAATCCATCCTGGCCGACGACTTCCCGACGAATGACGGTTCCTTAGAATGACGTCATCCAAGATGGCGTCCCTCGAATTTCCGATTGGCTATAGGGATTCTATCAGCCAATCGGAATTAAGGTAGGAAAATTCTGATTGGCTGATGAAATCAGCCAATCAGATTCAAGTTCAATCTGATTGGCTGATCCAATCAGCCAATCAGATTGAGCTTGCATTCTATTGGCTGATCGGAACAGGTATTTTATGTAATTAATTATATTGATAGTGTAGTGTAGGTTTAATTGTAACTTAGGGTTAGGATTTATTTTACAGGTAATTTGTAATTATTTTAACTATTTTAGCTATTAAATAGTTCTTAACTATTTAATAGCTATGTACCTGGTTAAAATAAATACAAAGTTACCTGTAAAATAAATATAAATCCTAAAATAGCTATAATATAATTATAATTTATATTGTACTATATTAGGGTTAATTTTACAGGTAAGTATTATAGCTTTAAATAGAATAGTTTATTTAATAAGAGTTAATTTTTTTTGTTAGATTTAAATTATAATTCTCCAACATTGGTGTGTCCGGTCCACGTGTCATCCATTACTTGTGGGATATTCTCCTCCCCCACAGGGAAAGGCAAGGAGAGCACACAGCAAGAGCTGTCATATAGTCCCTCCCAGGCTCCGCCCCCCCCTAGTCATTCTCCTTGCCGCTCTGAACAAGTAGCAGCTCCTCGGGGATGGTGAGGAGTTTGTGGTGTTTAGTTGTAGTTTTTTATTCTTCTATCAGAGTTTGTTATTTTAAAATAGTGCTGGTATGTACTATTTACTCTGAAACAGAAAGAGATGAAGATTTCTGTTTGTGAGAGATTATGATTTTAGCAGCAGTTACTAAAAATCGTTTGCTGTTTCCACATAGGACTGTTGAGATGAGATTAACTTCAGTTGGGGGGAACAGTTTGCAGACTTTTCTGCTCAAGGTATGACTAGCCATATTTCTAACAAGACTGTGTAATGCTGGAAGGGCTGTCATTTTCCCCTCATGGGGATCGGTAAGCCATTTCTTAGTCTCAAACAGAATAAAGGACTTATTATGGGCTATAAACTGTAGACACTTTTAGGGGCTAAATCGATTGCTTTATTTAAGTATTATATGCAGTTTGAAGTTGTATTTCACACTTTTATAACATTGGGGAACGTTTTTAGCACCAGGCACTTGTTAAGACACCTTCCCAGTCAGGAAGGGCCTTTCTCTGTAGTAGGCAGAGCCTCATTTTCGCGCCATTACTGTGCAGTTTAATTTTGAGTTCAGGTACATGCAGCTGCATGTGTGAGGGGTCTGGAATCACTAAAAACGTTCCTAGAAGGCTTCATTTGGTATCATATACCCCCCTGGGATTGGTGAAGTTGCAGCAAAGGCTGTGGCTGGGACTGTAAGGGGGTTAAATAAACGGCTCCGTTTCCACATTTTAAGGGTTAACAGCTTGAAAATTGGGGTGCAATACTTTGAATGTATTAAGACACTGTGGTGAAAATTTGGTAAAGATTGGATAATTCCTTCATAGTTTTTTACATATTCAGTAATAAAGTGTGCCCTGTTTAACATTTAAAGAGACAGTAACGGTTTGTTTTAAAACGGTTTTTGTGCTTTATAACCAGTTTAAGCCTGTTTAACATGTCTGTACCTTCAGATAGATCATGTTCTGTATGTATGGTAGCCAATGTGGTTCCCCCTTCAAATATAGTGTGATAATGTGCCATTGCGTCCAAACAAAGTAAGGACAGAACTGTCACAAATTGTAAATTGCCCAGGATGATTCCTCAGATGAAGGAAGTAGACATAGTTCTACATCATCTCCTTCTGTGTCTATACCAGTTATGCCCGCGCAGGCGACCCCTAGTACTTCTAGCGCGCCAATGCTTGTTACTATGCAGTAATTGACGGCAGTAATGGATAACTCCATAGCTAATATTTTATCCAAAATGCCAGCATTTCAGAGAAAGCGCGATTGCTCTGTTTAAACACTGTAGAGCAGGAGGGCGCTGATGATAATTTTTCTGTCATAACCCTCACACCAGTCTGAAGTGGCAGTGAGGGAGGGTTTGTCAGATGGGGAAATTTCTGATACAGGAAGAATTGTCTGCAGGCAGAACCTGATGTTGTGACATTTAAATTTAAATTAGAGCATCTCCGCGCATTACTTAAGGAGTGCTATCTACTCTGGAGGATTGTGACAATCTGGTCAACCCAGAAAAATTGTGCAAGATGGACAGTTCCTTGAGTCCCGGTGCACCCTGAAGCTTTTCCGATACCTAAACGGGTGGCGGACATAGTGAATAAGGAGTGGGAGAAGCCAGGCATACCTTTTGTCCCTCCTCCTATATTTAAGAAATTGTTCCCTATGGTCGACCCCAGGAAGGACACATGGCAAACAGTCCCTAAGGTCGAGGGGGAGTTTTCTACTCTAGCCAAGCGCACGACCATTCCTATTGAGGACAATTGTGCTTTCAAAGATCCTATGGATAAAAAATTGGAGGGTTTGCTTAAAAAGATTTTTGTACAGCAAGGTCACTACAGAGGCGTGGTTCTGGTTCGAGGAACTGGAAAAGTCGCTCAGTAGGGAGACACCCGTATGAGGGAAGTCATGGACAGAATTTACGCACTTAAGTTAGCTAATTCCTTTATTTTAGACGCCGCTTTGCAGTTAGCGAGGTTAGCGGCAAAAAAATCAGGGTTTACAATTGTGGCGCGCAGAGCGCTCTGGCTAAGTCTTGTCGGGCGGATGTATCTTCCAAGACAAAATTGCTTAAGTACCCCTTTCAAAGGTAAGACCCCTTTTGGGGCCAGAATTGAAAGAGATTATTTCAGTCATCACTGGGGGAAAGGGCCATGCCCTCCCACAAGATAAACCTTTCAAGGCTAAGAATAAGTCCAATTTTCGTTCCTTTCGCATTTCAGGAACGGACCCGGCTTCAACTCGGCAGCCTCTAGACAAGAGGGTAACGGCTTCCCAGACTAAACCAGCTTGGAAATCAATGCAAGGCTGGAACAAGGGGTAAACAGGCCAAGAAACCTGCTGCTGCTACCAAGACAGCATGAAGAGGTAGCCCCCGATCCAGAACCGGATCTAGTAGGGGGCAGACTCTCTCTCTTTGCTCAGGCTTGGGCAAGAGATGTTCAGGATCCCTGGGCACTAGAAATAGTCTCTCAGGGTTATCTTCTAGAATTCAAGGAACTACCCCCAAGGGGAAGGTTCCACATGTCTCACTTATCTTCAAACCAAGTAAAGAGACAGCATTCTTACATTGTGTAGAGACCTTTAAAGATGGGAGTGATACTCCCAGTTCAACTGTGGAACAAGGTTAGGGGTTTTACTCAAATCTGTTTGGTAGTTCCCAAAAAAAAGAGGGGAACTTTGAGACCAATTCTGGATTTAAAAATTCTAACAAATTTCTCAGAGTGCCATCGTTCAAAAATGGAAACTATTCGAACGATTTTACCTACAATCCAGGAGGGTCAATTTATGACTACCGTGGATCTAAAGGATGCGTATCTGCATATTCCTATCCACAAAGAGCATCATCAGTTCCTAAGGGTTCGCCTTTCTGGACAAACATTACCTCTTGTGGCTCTCCCATTCGGACTTAGCCACTGCTCCAAGGATTTTCACAAAGGTGCTCGGGTCCCTTCTAGCGGTTCTAAGACCCAGGGGCATTGCAGTGGCACCTTACTTGGACGACATCCTAATTCAAGCGTCGTCTCTTTCAAAGACAAAGGCTCACACAGACATTGTTTCTAGCCTTTCTCAGATCTCACGGGTGGTAGGTGAACATAGAAAAAAAGTTCCCTGTCTCCGTCAACAAGAGTCCCTTTCTTGGGAACAATAATAGATTCTTTAGAAATGAAGATTTTCCTGACAGATGTCAGAGAGTCAAAGCTTCTAAACGCTTGTCAAGTTCTTCACTCTGGTTCTACGGCCTTCCATAGCTCAGTGCATGGAAGTAGTAGGGTTGATGGTTGCAGCAATGGACATAGTTCCTTTTGCGCGAATTCATCTAAGACCATTACAACTGTGCATGCTCAAACAGTGGAATGGGGGACTATACAGACTTGTCTCCAGTGATTCAAGTAGATCAGAAGACCAGAGACTCACTCCGTTGGTGGCTGACTCAGGATCACCTGTCCCAGGGAATGAGCTTCCGCAGACCAGAGTGGGTCATTGGTCACGACCGACGCCAGTCTATTAGGCTGGGGCGCGTCTGGGATTCCCTGAAAGCTCAGGGTCTATGGTCTCGGGAAGAGTCTCTTCTCCCGATAAACATCCTGGAACTGAGAGCGATATTCAATGCTCTCCGGGCTTGGGCCTCAACTAGCAAAGGCCAGATTCATAAGATTCCAATCAGACAACATGACGACTGTTGCTTACTTCAACCATCAGGGGGGGAACAAGGAGTTCCCTGGCGATGAGAGAGGTGACCAAGATCATCAAATGGGCGGAGGGATCACTCCTACCACCTGTCTGCGATCCACATCCAGGAGTGGAAAACTGGGAGGGCGGATTATCTGAGTCGTCAGGACCTTTCATCCGGGGGAGTGGGAACTCCACCCGGAGTGTTTTGCCCAGTTGACCCAATTATGGGGCATTCCAGACATGGATCTGATGGCGTCTCATCAGAACTTCAAGGTTCCTTGCTACGGGTCCAGATCCAGGGATCCCAAGGTGACTCTAGTGGATGCATTAGTGGCGCCTTGGACTTTCAACCTAGCTTATGCGTTTCCACCGTTCCTTCTCATTCCCAGGCTGGTAGCCAGGATCAAACAGGAGAAGGCCTCAGTGATTTGATAGCTCCTGCGTGGCCACGCAGGACTTGGTATGCAGACCTGGTGAATATGTCATCGGCTCCACCATGGAAGCTACCTTTGAGACAGGATCTTCTAGTACAAGGTCCATTCGAACATCCAAATCTAGTTTTCTCTCCAGCTGACTGCTTGGAAATTGAACGCTTGATTTTGTCTAAGCGTGGGTTTTCGGATTCTGTGATAGATACTCTGGTACATAGCCAGAAAACCTGTGACTAGAAAGGATTACCATAAAATATGGAAAAGATATATCTGTTGGTGGTGAATCCAAGGGATTCTCATGGAGTAAGATTAAAATTCCTAGGATCCTTTCCTTTCTCCAAGAAGGTTTGGATAAGGGATTATCAGCGAGTTCTCTAAAAGGACAGATTTCTGCTTTATCTGTCTTGTTACACAAACGACTGGCAGCTGTGCCAGATATTCAAGCTTTTATTCAGGCTTTGGTCAGGATCAAGCCTGTTTACAGACCCTTGACTCCTCCCTGGAGTCTAAATTTGTTCTTTCAGTTCTTCAAGGGGTTTCCGTTTGAACCCTTACATTCCATAGATATCAAGTTGTTATCTTGGAAAGTTCTGTTTTTGGTTGCTATTCTTCTGCTAGAAGAGTTTCTGAATTATCTGCTCTGCAGTGTAATCCGCCCTATCTGGTGTTCCATTCAGATAAGGTTGTTTTGCGTACTAAACCTGGTTTCCTTCCAAAGGTTGTTTCCAACAAGAATATTAACCAGGAAATAGTTGTGCCTTCTTTGTGTCCGAATCCAGTTTCAAAGAAGGAACGCTTGTTACACAATTTAGATGTAGTCCGTGCTTTAAAGTTCTATTTAGAAGCAACAAAGGATTTCAGACAAACGTCTTCTCTGTTGTCGTTTATTCTGGCAAGAGGAGAGGTCAAAAAAGCTACTGCTACCTCTCTTTCCTTTTGGCTGAAAAGCATCATACGATTGGCTTACGAGACTGCCGGACGGCAGCCTCCTGAATGAATCACAGCTCACTCTACTAGGGCTGTGGCTTCTACATGGGCCTTCAAGAACGAGGCTTCTGTTGATCAGATATGTAAGGCAGCGACCTGGTCTTCTCTGCACACTTTGTCCAAATTCTACAAATTTGATACTTTGCTTCTTCGGAGGCTATTTTTGGGAGAAAGGTTTTGCAAGCCGTGGTGCCTTCTGTTTAGGTAACCTGATTTGCTCCCTCCCTTCATCCATGTCCTAAAGCTTTGGTATTGGTTCCCACAAGTAATGGATGACACCGTGGACCGGACACACCAATGTTGGAGAAAACAGAATTTATGCTTACCTGATAAATTACTTTCTCCAACGGTGTGTCCGGTCCACGGCCCGCCCTGGTTTTTTAATCAGGTTTGAAGAATTTCTTTCTCTATACACTACAGTCACCACGGGCACACTATAGTTTCTCCTTTTTTTCTCCTAACCGTCGGTCGAATGACTGGGGGGGGCGGAGCCTGGGAGGGACTATATGGACAGCTCTTGCTGTGTGCTCTCCTTGCCTTTCCCTGTGGGGGAGGAGAATATCCCACAAGTAATGGTTTTTGAAGCTGGCCGCGTCCGTAAGCAACTCTGGTATCGAGAGTTGCAGTGGCGGTAAATATGCCTGTACGCTCCCTTTTTGGAGCCTAACGCAATCATTCTGTGAACTCTCAATAACAGAGGTATTTAAAAGGTGCGGCCAGAAAAAAGCCAGCGTTAGCTACGCGGGTCGTTACCGACAAAACTCTAAATCTAGGCGTTAGTGTCCTAAAAACTTGCAATTGCATTCACTATTAGTTAGCTATTTGGTATTACCTGTACATTGCTTTTGTTATTTTCTTAGAAAAGGATTTTTACTTTCTTCAAATAAATGTGAAGAAAAAGCAGCTTGGAAAAAACAAAACCGCTCTCTAATAACTGTAGATTTTACCCTTATTGGGGGAGTGAGGCATATCTGCTTAAAGGGGCAGTCAAGTCAAAATGAAACTTTTATGATTCAGATAGGGCACACAATTTTAAACAACTTTCCAATTCACTTTTACCATCAAGTTTGCTTTGTTCTCTTGGTATTCTTAGTTAAAAGCCAAACATAGGTAGGCTCATATTCTAACTTTAAGCCCTTGAAGGCTGCCTCTTATCTGAATGCATTTGACAGTTTTTCACAGCTAGAGGGCATTAGTTCATGTGTTTCTTATAAAAAACATTTTGCTCACGCACGTGGAGTTATTTCAGAGTCAGCACTAATTGCCTGAAATGCAAGTCTGTCAAAAGCACTGAGATAAGGGGGCAGTATGCAGAAGCTTAGATACAAGGTAATTACAGCTGTAAAAAGTATATTTCTATAACAATGTTGGTTATGCAAAACTGGGGAATGGTAAATAAAAGGATTATCTATCTTTTAAAACAACATTTCTGATGTCTACTATCCCTTTAATTTTTAAGTTAAAACTGTTAGGTGCTATAATATAATATTTTTTAGTAAGTTTTTTGTAAAAGGTGGCAACACCTAATAATCATTGTGGGGTTCTGCCATACTAAAATTGAGGTGGAATTTTGAGGATCCATTTCAAATCTTTCCTTGGAAATATAATAGCCATGGAAAGATATTTTGGTTTATTCAACTACACATTTCTCTTATTTATTAAACAAGTGATCATCCCAAATACATTGTAGAACTGATTGTTCATGTTGTTGGTGCTGCTCTAGGGGTGTTGAATATATTTGACGGCATGACAACAAGGCTTACAATGGATCCTATGGAAGCGCTCTATCATGAGCGCAATGCTTCTGTGAAATGCGAAAGTGAAGTTGCGTAGGCATTGCACCTAACTTGTAATACCAGCGCACATTTGCTTGCGCTGGTATTACAAAGTAGAGTGCAAATATCGCCTTTGTGAAAGCGATATTTTGCGCTCCACTTGTAATTTGGTCCATAATGTATGAAAGCTTGAAACACTGCTGAAGCATTACAAAGGCAAAAAGGACAATAATAGATTTTTGTAATGTCTTGAGTGAGTATTGAAAAGTGTTTTCCACTCATCCCCTTCATGGGTGTGAATAAGATTCTACACATTTTACGAGGAAGTAAAAATATAGATAAAGGGAAATAAGTTGATGTGATATACTTGGATTTTGAAAAGACGTTTGATCCAGTGCCACATGAGAGATTAATAAACGGCTAGATTTATAGTTTGGCATTAGCCGTCAAAACCAGTGTTAGAGGCTCCTAACGCTGGTTTTGGGCTACCGCTGGTATTTAGAGTCTTGTAGGTAAGGGTCTAATGCTCACTTTGCAGCCGCAACTTTTCCATACCGCAGATCCCCCTACACCATTTGCGTATCCTATCTTTTCAATGGGATCTTTCTAACGCCGGTATTTAGAGTCTTGGCTGAAGTGAGCGTTAGAAATCTAACGACAAAACTCCAGCCGCAGAAAAAAGCCAGGAGTTAAGAGCTTTCTGGGCTAACGCCGGTTCATAAAGCTCTTAACTACTGTGCTCTAAAGTACACTAGCACCCATAAACTACCTATGTACCCCTAAACCGAGGTCCCCCCACATCGCCGCCACTCTAATATTTTTTTTAACCCCTAATCTGCCGACCGCACACCGCCGCCACCTACGTTATCCCTATGTACCCCTAATCTGCTGCCCCTAACACCGCCGACCCCTATATTATATTTATTAACCCCTAATCTGCCGTCCCCAACGTCGCTGCTACCTACCTACAATTATTAACCCCTAATATGCCGACCGGACTTCACCGCTACTATAATAAAGTTATTTACCCCTAATCCGCCTCACTCCCGCCTCAATAACCCTATAATAAATAGTATTAACCCCTAATCTGCCCTCCCTAACATCACCGACACCTAACTTCAAGTATTAACCCCTAATCTGCCGACCGGACCTCACCGCTACTATAATAAATTTATTACCCCTAAAGCTAAGTCTAACCCTAACACTAACACCCCCCTAAATTAAATATAATTTAAATCTAACGAAATAAATTAACTCTTATTAAATAAATTATTCCTATTTAAAGCTAAATACTTACCTGTAAAATAAACCCTAATATAGCTACAATATAACAAATAATTATATTGTAGCTATTTGAGGATTGATATTTATTTTACAGGCAACTTTCTATTTATTTTAACCAGGTACAATAGCTATTAAATAGTTATTTACTATTTAATAGCTACCTAGTTAAAATAATTACAAAATTATTCCATCAGCCAATCAGATTTTTCCTACCTTAATTCCGATTGGCTGATAGAATCCTATCAGACAATCGGAATTCTAGGGACGCCATCTTGGATGATGTCATTTAAAGGAACCTTAATTCGGACTTAGGACGTTGGAAGAAGAGGATGGATCCGCGCCGGAGGTCTTGAAGATGGAGCCACTCGTCATCGGATGAAGATAGAAGATGCCGCTTGGATGAAGATGGTTGCCGGTCCTGATCTCCTCTTCTGCCCGGATAGGATGAAGACTTTGGAGCCTCTTCTGGACTTCTTCTTACCGCTTGATAGAAGACTTCAGCCGGATGATGGATCTCTTCAGCCCCCGCTTGGGCTTGGATGAAGATTTCGGAGCCTGGACGGATCGGTGATACCAGTGTGGTGAAGATAAGGTAGGAAGATCTTCAGGGGCTTAGTGTTAGGTTTATTTAAGGGGGGTTTGGGTTATATTAGGGGTATGTGGGTGGTGGGTTGTAATGTTGGTGGGGGGGGTATTGTATGTTTTTTTTTACAGGCAAAAGAGCAGTTTTCTTTGGGGCATGCCCCGCAAAAGGCCCTTTTAAGGGCTGATAAGGTAAAAGAGCTTTTCTATTTTAATTTTAGAATAGGGTAGGGCATTTTTTTATTTTGGGGGGCTTTGTTATTTTATTAGGGGGCTTAGAGTAGGTGTAATTAGCTTAAAATTGTTGTAATATTTTTATTATGTTTGTAATTTATTTTTTTATTTTTTGTAACTTAGCTTTTTTTATTTTTTGTACTTTAGTTAGTTTATTTATTTTTAGGTATTTTGTTTAATTAATTTATTGATAGTGTAGTGTTAGATTCAATTGTAGATAATTGTAGGTATTTTATTTAATTAATTTATTGATAGTGTAGTGTTAGGTTTAATTGTAACTTAGGTTAGGATTTATTTTACAGTTAATTTTGTAATTATTTTATCTAGGTAGCTATTAAATAGTTATTAACTATTTAATAGCTATTGTACCTGGTTAAAATAATTACAAAGTTGCCTGTAAAATAAATATTAGTCCTAAAATAGCTACAATATAATTATAATTTATATTGTAGCTATATTAGGGTTTATTTTACAGGTAAGTATTTAGCTTTAAATAGGAATAATCTATTTAATAAGAGTTCATTTATTTAGTTAGATTTAAATTATATTTAATTTAGGGGGGTGTTAGTGTTAGGGTTAGACTTAGCTTTAGGGGTTAATACATTTATTAGAGTAGCGGTGAGGTCTGGTCGTCAGATTAGGGGTTAATACTTAAAGTTAGGTGTCAGCGATGTTAGGGAGTGCAGATTAGGGGTTAATACTATTTATTATAGGGTTAGTGAGGCGGATTAAGGGTTAATACATTTATTATAGTAGCGGTGAGGTCCGGTCGGCAGATTAGGGGTTAATTATTGTAGGTAGCTGGCGGCGACGTTGGGGGGGGGGCAGATTAGGGGGTAATAAATATAATATAGGGGTCGGCGGTGTTAGGGGCAGCAGATTAGGGGTACATAGGTAAAATGTAGGTTGCGGCGGTGTACGGAGTGGCAGATTAGGGGTTAAAAAAATATGCAGCGATATCGGGGTCGGCAGACTAGTGGTTAATAAGTGTAAGGTTAGGGGTGTTTAGACTCGGGGTACATGTTAGAGTGTTAGGTGCAGACTTAGAAACTGTTTCCCCATAGGAAACAATGGGGCTGCGTTATGAGCTGAAAGCTGCTTTTTTGCAGGTGTTAGGTTTTTTTCAGCTCAAACTGCCCCATTGTTTTCTATGGGATAATCGTGCACGAACACGTTTTTGAAGCTGGCCGCGTCCGTAAGCACCGCTGGTATTGAGAGTTGCAGTGGCGGTAAATATGCCTGTACGCTCCCTTTTTGGAGCCTAACACAGCCATTCTGTGAACTCTAAATACCAGCGGTATGTAAAAGGAGCAGGGGGAAAAAAGCCAGCGTTAGCTATGCGGGTCATTACCGACAAAACTTTAAATCTAGCCGGAAGAATATTAAGGGACTGGGAATATATGAAAATGTTAGTGGATAATTAACTGGATAAAAGACAGGGAGCAATGAGTAGTTGTAAACGGATCATACTCTGATTGGACAAAGGTAATCAGTGGAGTCCCACAAGGATCAGTACTGGGCCCTGTTCTTTTTAATATGTTTTATTAATGACTTGGACCAATGATTAAATAGTAACATCTCTATTTTTGTAGGTGATACAAAATTGTGTAAGGTCATTAGGTCAGTGCAGAATGAAATTGCTTTACAACGGGATTTACAAAAATTAGAAGAATGGGCAGATAAATGGAAAATTAGATTTAATACTTGAAATGTAAAGTTCTACATTTTTTAAGTAAAAATAAGCAGGCAACCTATTTTTAAATGGGACTAGACTTCGCAAAACAGATGAGGAAAATGATTTGGGAGTACATATAGATAAGTTAAGGATGGGTGCACAATGCAGGGCAGTGGCACTGGCTTCTAAGGCTAATTAGATACTAGCATGTATTAAAAGAGGCATTTATGCAAGGAAAGAAAGCATAATTCTATCACAATATAAATCTCTGGTAAGACCTCACCTTGAGTATGGAGTGCAGTTCTGTGGATCAATTTCTAAAAAAGATATTACAGACTTAGATAAAGTTCAGAGAAGGGCCACAAAACTAATAAGGAGAATGGCGAATTTAAACTATAAGGAAAGTTTAACCAAACTGATTCTGTATTCCATAGAAAAAAAGGTGGGTGCTTGAGAGGTGACATGATTAGTTTATATAAATGTTCAACACACATACGATTCAAAGTTTGGTAATCATTATATTTAAGATAGTGGAGATGGGGCGGGGAGTGGTGGTGGTTGGATAAAACCTTTCTGGAGGTTTATTGAATGTATTCATTTTATTTCTGGCAGAGACAAGGAAAACGTTTGACCTTAGGGAATAGTAGCTCGAGATAACAGATACATTGCACAATCAAAACTTCAATGAGGAGGCAAAACATCAGCTTCAACATTGGGGAAAAAACTTGGAATTCAGCATATTGTGCAGGGAGTAGACATAAAGAAAGTTCATAGTTATATTGGGTTCTCAGAAGATAGACAGTTATGCTGACATTGAATGCCCCAGGAGAGTAATTTAGATTGTTACCAGATGATTGGATCATGTTGTCGTAATCATGGTAGGCCTAATATGAGAGGTATTTGTGGGGAGTAAATTACATCTAGCCGTATGAATTTAGAATGTAAGATTCAAAGCCTAGTTCTAAATTCTCTAATGCTGGCTCCCAGTGGTTGTCCATTAACTGTAGAAAACTGTATTAGTACTTGTTTCTTGGAAACAGTTATATTGTTTCTTGTAGCAAGATTTTGATCTAAGAATATGCATTATGCATCTAAATCTGTGAAAGCTTCAGAACAAATAGTGTAGCTTTCCAATAAAGCGACACTGGTAAAATCAGTTTTGTATAGGAGATGAAAACTGGATTGAGTCTTATGTTACTCCTCCTTCTAACTTTATGTTCTGTCTTTTGCAGGCTTAATTGGGCCCTTACAAACAGTTACCTTGATGTAAATCCTGCATAATAACTGAAGCCTTGGCTGCCCTACAAGGTAGATCAAATACAGATTTAAATGATGTTACAAAGACATCAAAATCATCTTGCGTAGCTCAGTTCTTCTCCAAAAGGGGCGAGACCCAGGCTAGGGCTTTTCCTTTTAACAAAGAATGATAAATGTTATATTGGCTTGTGATGTAGAGCATACTTGTGGTCCCTAAAATGCACTTTACATTGATTTAGGAAACCTGAACATTCCTCAGAGACTCCACAGAATATATCTGGAAAAGGAATCTGAGGAGTATTTTCAATGTTGTACATAGACACAGGATTTGGCACCTCTGCAGCTGATTGGATAGTAGTGGATAAAGCAGGGGGCAGCAGAAACTCCAGACAAGGAAGCAAGTATAATAGTAATAGTCTCTTATTTCTAGTTGAGGGCTTTAAATTGTGAGCACCGAACAATAACCCCCCTGATGGGTAACTGCACAGGTCAATTCAAAAGCTTTCATAATTCAATCAGTCCTAAGAGTAGCCCATATCTGCAAGGTAATATACAATTCAGTTAAATACCAGAAAAATAAAAAGTGTATATTTCAAGAGAGTAAGAGCAATTCAGACAAAACACCAGGGAGAATCCAGAAGGGTTTTCATAATGAGCTAAGGTGAAGAGGAAAATCCAAATTAAGGTCAATTTCAAGCCAAGTCCGTAACATAATAAGTGAGCACCAAATCAGAACTAGAGAATAATTGAAAAAGTCAAAACTCATACACAAGATTGGGAGTGCTAGTAGTTGTACCCTTAAAGTCTGTGCTGGAGAACTGTAAACAATGTGGACTAAAAATAGGACCAAGGAAGTCCAGGGACATGGTCAGGTGGTCCATTATTTATGGACAGGTTTTTATCAGGTGCTCTGTAACTTCATGAAACTGGGACAAATCAGTAACCACACACTATTGCAATGATACCACAAACCACATTTCAAACCTGCATTGATGCTACTTTGGACTCTGGAGTCCGATTGATCAAGGGCCGAATGGCCCCTGATGCCCCTGTTTCCGCCTGAACCTTCAGGCTCACCGGAAACAGCAGTTAGGAAGCAGTGGTCTTAAGACCACTGCTCCATAACTGATCCGCTGCCTCTGAGGCTGCGGTCTGCAATCCGCCCAATCCTAAACGATCGGGTTGATTGACATCACCTACAAGCGGTCGATTGGCCGAAAATCTGCAGGGGGCGGCATTGCACAAGCAGCTCACCAGAACTGCTTGTGAAATGTTTAATGCTGACAGTGATGTCTGTCGGATATGATACGCTACAGCGTATCAAGTCAGACAGATAATGATAAATCTGCCCCAAAGAGTGGCTTACACAATGTGAGGTGAGGCTATATTTCTGTTTTTTTTATTTAAAGGTGTCACATTTGTTCTGAGGAAGTGGATTTTGATTCTCCAAAATGTCAAACAAAGTTTATTGATTTAAAGGCTGTGAATTCAGACATATATATTCAAAGAGTGCAAAGGGCAGCACTATATACTTGCAGAATAGAAAGTCAGAGAAACAAAACAAACATAATTTAAAAAAATAATCCCAACAGTAATAATCCCAAATCACTATAATAATGGAATACTGTGATTACAAATTCATGTGGGTCTAAAGATAACCGGTGGAATCAACAAATAGTGAAAATGGCATAGGAAATAGTGTTTAATGCTCACAACACAAAGGCAAACCCCTGAATTACCCCACTGACAAGACGAAACCACAAAAGACATTGTGGTTACAAAGAATCACCAAGAATCCTCACCAGCAGGTTTCTTTAAACCCAAGGAAGATCTTTTTATCCAATACATTCACTTATTTATTTGATATGTTAAACTACATAAATATTATGTTGAGAAGGGAAAAGAAAACACAAACAGAAGAAATGATAGAAAGTTAGATTCTGCAAACTCGTGATAATATACACTCCCCATATTTTCTATGGGTGGTACTGAGTGGCAATGTGCTCTCGTATTACAAGGTGAAAGTAAATGTGATCGCTGAAACGCAATCACATTTTACACTAAACTTTTTATGCAACTTGAAAGTTTGTGTAAAGAGTTTGGCAGGAGGAAAAAGATGCCCTATACTGTACTATTAACCCCTATAATGCCACCCCGACATTGCAATGTACCCCTATAAACTATTAAGACCTAAACCGCCATACCCCCACATCACAAAGTAGCCCGCTACACTATTAACCCATAAACCACCACACCCTTACATTGCAAAGTACCCCGCTACATTATTAACCCCTAAACTGCCACAATCCCCATTGCAAAGTACCCCACTACACTATTATTCCCTAAAACACCACACCCCCACATCACAAAGTACCCTGCTACACTATTAACCCCTAAACCTCTATACCCACACATTGTAACCTACAGCACTACACAATTAACCCCTAAACCACTACAACTCCCTTTGCAAAGTACCCCACCACACTATTAACCCCTAAACTGCCACAACCCCATCGCAAAGTACCCTGCTGCACTATTAACCCCTAAATTGCTATAACCCCCATCGCACAGCACCCACTAACCTTCTAACAGCTAACCCCCAAACACCCCTTACTTAACACCCACTAAGTTACAAAAGTAAAAAACCTACCATTACATAAAAAATCCTACCATTACATAAAAATTAAAAACCTAACATTACAGAAAAATTTAAATTACCAAAAACAAAAAACAGTTATGCCTTTTCTAAAACTAAAGCCCACCTTAAAAAAAAAAAGAAAAACTCTATACTAACATTAAAAGTTACTATAGCAGTAGCCCTTAAAATGTCTTTTTGTAGGGTATTGCTCTAAAGAAAATGTAGCTCTTTAAAAAATAAATAAAAAAATACAACCCCATTCTACAATAAAAGTAAACCCCCACCACCCAAAAAAACGTATCTAAAAACGACTCTAAAAATTACCGTTAAGGGCTTTGGTAGGGTATTACACTAAGGAGAGTTCAGCTCTTTTACTGTATATAAAAATATATAAAAAAAAAAACTAAACTAAAAAAAAAACCCTATCCTAAAAAAGTTTGCCCTGAAAAGGGCTTTTGGTCAGGCATTGTCCCAATAAGGGCATTTGATAGTGCAGCACCCTAAAGTGATTACAGCTCTTTTGCCCATTAAAAAAAAATATTAAAAAAAACCCCAAACATTATCCAAAGGGCATTTGGTTGGGTATTGCCCTGATACGGGCATTTGGTAGGGCACTGCCCTAAATTGATTACAGATCTTTATTGAATAAAAAAAAAAATCTTAAAAAAACATAACCTAAAAACCTCCATCCCAAAAAAGTTATTTCAGCTCTTTTGCACCCTAAGATAGAAAGAAAAACCACCCACTAAACTCCTATGGCTAAACCCTCAAATTGGTACTCACCAAAACTAAATACGAGTCCTAGGTGATCACCTCTGGCTCTGCTCCTCTTCTTTATTCATCCATGGCAGCCAGGGCTACCATCAGGGGGTGAATAGGGAGACTCCTGTCAGGGGCCCAGGGGACCAAGGGGCCCATGAGGCCCCATGAGGCAAGCACAACCATTATTTAACTTTTTTTCTTTAACTTTTTGGCAGCCACCAATGGGCGCTACAGCAGAGTGATATTGAGCGTGGGAAATGTCATAACAAGGAGTAAAACATTAGCATTTGAGAGGATTTCTGAGTGTGCACTAAACCACTATGCACAATGTCAGACAGACTTGGTACTTCAGTTTGTACCTGAGTCCGGCGGTAGATCACTTTCATTTGCAAAGGAGGTAGGACTTACTTATTTATTTATTTCTGCAATTTCAGATTGTAACTTCAGTGTGGTAAATGTGTGGTGGGGCCAGGGGTCCATAAAAACACATTGTTTTTAGCAATATGCAGCAGTGTATTTATGATTATTTGACAATACTGTAGAAATTCTTTATTTTAAACCATGCAGAAATGTTTCCTCCTCAATACACAAATGGTAGGTGCCCTTTTGGCAGATATGATTTTTATTTATTTATATATATATATATACATATATATATATATATATATATAGAGAGAGAGAGAGAGAGAGAGAGAGAGAGACAGAGAGAGAGATACACTTTAATTACATTCCAGTTTACTGCCTCTTTATGCAAGGACTTTCCAGATGCCAGGAGGCATTTTATCTAAGATTTTTGTCTTTGCGCTTTTTTTGGTGTCTCTATGAGGGTGTATATATTTTTTCTGTAGATCTCTCTCTGAGGGCTTGTGTGTCTGTCTTTGTGCATTTTCTGTGGATGTCTCTGTGAGGGTGTGTGTGTATTTATGTATTTGTGTGTTTTCTGTGGGTGTATTTCTGTGTATGTATGTCTTTGTGTGTTTTCTGTGGATGTCTGTAAGTGTGTATGTCTTTGTGTGTTTTCTGAGGCTGTCTCTGTGGGTGTTTCCTTGGGTGTATGTTCAAGTTTGTGTTTGAGTTTATGTGTGTGTGTCCATTGTCTGTTCCTTTTTAGGACATTTTGATCTTACTACTGATTTTTCACATCTTTCTACAGACTTTGAGACTAATGAGACCTTTCTGGAAGTCACAAATCCACCACTTAATATTTAAATTATTGTTTAGGCAGTTCAAGGCCCTTCCTTTCATCCACTGCATGCTGTTTTCATCATATAGTTGGCATCTTCCTTGACAAAAAGATAATCAGAATTTCATATTTTGTCTTGTAAATCTCCTTTTTTGACAAAACTGTAGTCTACCTAATTACTTGTCAGGTCAATGTAAACAAGTGCTGAGTGTCTGTGTGGGTGTCTGAGATTGTGTGTTTCTTTGCATATCTGCTAGAGTGTCTATATGTGAATCCTTATGTGTCTTTGTGTTTGTGTGTTACTACCTTTACAATATTTCCAAGTTTGACATTTTACACAAATAAAGTGCATATACGTTTTAGTCACTTGGTCAAAAATTGTACATGTCAAAGGGGAGTGGGGCCGTGATCAATGGTTATGTGGCGGCCCTGATAGCAGCACTCCGCTGGGCTAGTATTCTTCCATCTTCTATCTTCCATCCAATACATCTCTTCTTCTTATCTTCTACCCTCTCCATCTTTATGGGGTCACTACCACACACTGAAGCTTGAATGAGAGGTTCCCCATATATAGGGGTGCCCTTGCATTCCTATTCATTGATGTTCAAATCCAAATTAAAATAAGCCAATAGAAAAAGGTTTCATTCTATTGGCTTATTTAAATTTGTAGTATGTGTGTTAGGTTTTTTCAGTTTTCACATTCCTTTGAAGTCTATGGGGGAGTACGCTAACATGTCTGTAACTTCACTAGGTGGAGAATTTTTGCACTCCCATCCATGATTATACACACATTTGAAATATTTTAAAATGTATTTATTTATTTTGAAGGTCTTTCTCATCATAGTGTATTTAACCCTGTACATCGCTGGTCTTTATATGGGGGTATTTTTTATCAAGCCTGCAGGAGGGAGGTAGGGTCTAAAAGCATGGTGTTGCAGCTTGTGGAAAGGCCACGCTATTACACTGGGTACATCACATACATTAAGGGGTTAACTACAAGATCAGCTCTTTTTTAACATTTTATTTATGTGAGAGCAGCTATTTTTGTAGACATCTGGTGCCAACCTTAGGGCATATAGAAGAACTACGAATTTATGCCTATGCACCGTGGGTATGTTAAACTATCACTCAAGAACATGCTTAGTGCATACATACCAATTATCTACTTCATATGCTTCCAGAACTGGCTTTAGGGTCATGTGAAAATAACTAATATTGGACAGTATAATAATCCTTTTGTTTCAGCTAAACAGTCCTATTTGTATATTAACTTTCTTCTCCATGTAATTTGACAGTTTACAAATGATATTAGAAAAACTTATCTTACGCTATGAGAGCACATCAAATTTACATTGCACTTTGTAAATATTTGGTATTTTTCCAAGAGTAATTTTGTTACAAAAATAAACAAAGCCATGTCCGTATACTTTGGTAAAATAAGAAGGGTCATGAGAAAACAGAATATTTGAGAACAGCAGAAAACATCTATAATTTTTTTTTTTGAGCATTCTTTTCCTTTTAGTCAGATTTTACATAGATGAAGTCTTTTTATATCAGGGTAAATAAAATAAATAAATACAGTTTAAAGATTAACAGCTTTGAAACTCAGATGACATAAAATGCTTCTGTTTTTACAGCAGAAACATGGGCCTCGATCTTATATACAGCGTCGCCCGCAGAAGCCAGCGACGCCAAATTTTGCGCGGTTTTGGTATCCTATATACGGCGTAACTTAGAAGTTACACGCATATATTTCTGCCTTCGCCCGTCGTTTTTTGGCCCATAGACTGACATACAAAACACGCGCAGTTTGGTATCCAATATACGGCGTAAGGACTTACGCGCGCAGATTTCAGACAATCTACTCCATTCTCATCTCGCCACAAATTGAAGGCGCAGCAACCCTTGCACTGACTTAGAAACCAACGTAACTCTCTGAAAGCCTAACAAGTGCATGCTTAACAACATACATATCAGCAGCTTGATCACAAATAGTTAACCTCTTCAAAGCATTTATTATTCCTGCCCCTGCAAGTTTGTCAAACCAATCACAAAGGGGTGCATCATGGGGCACAAGGGGTCATCATGGGGCACAAGGGGTCATCATGGGGCACAAGGGGTGCTGGAAGCCCTACAATCTCTTGTTGTTCTGTCTACACATGCTGATTCTATAGTTGCTGCTGAGGTCCATGGTGATGGTGCTGCCCCTGCTGCAGCTGGTCATCGAATTACATACTGCAGATTTCCACTGCATGTAAGTGAAACTACTACATCCCACCCCCATTCCCTTAACCACCCTAATTACTGAAAATATATCATTAGTTCAATTCATGTTTTGGTCACTATGATTTATTGACTATCATTTCGAGGAATGAAAATGGATGTTTATAAATTATGTTCACACCTTCTGTAAAAAACATTATTAATTAGATATATATACCCATGTGCAGGGATAGGCAAGGTGTCCTTCACTAAAAGTCTTTACCTTAGAAAATGTCTGCCACAGCCTTGGCTCATGCCTATCCCTGCACATTGGGTAATTTCTATTGGATGTGAGAAACCTTGATTTACATCTCAAAAGTGAATATCACTATATGTACCCTTCATAACACAACTATGTGATGTGGTTTAGAGAACATGAATATTTCATAAACATGATGATATTACCTTTTCTGGGCCATTTCCAAACAGGCCTTATTATAATTTTAAAAAATATTAGTGTACTAAAACACCCCTCACATGGATGTGAATGACAATTATATGGTAAATAACAGAGGACAAGATTTAGGATGAAATATAACAATATTTTTTTTTTAGGCTTCTTAGATGAGGGGGCTGAGGTGCCTGGAGTGGCTCTCTTGCCTCTCCTGGGTTGTGTTGATTCAGAGGATTCTGCAAGAGTGCTGGCCAAAGATGAGAGACTGGAGGCAGTGCCCTGCTGGTGTGTGAAATGCTCCACCAACACACCCAACAGTTGGTTTTGTTCCCGCCATCTGTTGTCAGTCTGCATCTGCATATCCAAAATAACTCTCAGCATCTGAGATTGGTTCTGGATGATACCACTTAAAGATGCTGCCATGTCCCATTGCAGCTCAATGGAACGCTGTAGTAAAGTCTGTTGGCTCCTGTAAAACCTGCGTTGGTCTCTGTGCATTCTCTCGCAGGTTGATGTGAGCCTCTCGCAGGTTGATGTTTGCCTCCTCTGGAGGGCAATGTATTCGTCGCCCAGGGCAGAAGTCAGAGGATCTAAAGGCTGTTCACCAGCAGGGATTCTAGGTGCAGGTTCACCTCTAGCTGCTGTTGCATCTGGAACAATGTCAGCTGTTGCTTCAGGAGGAACAATGATGGCTGGTGCCTCAGGAGGAACAATGATGGCTGGTGCCTCAGGAGGAACAATGATGGTTGGTGCCTCAGGAGGAACAATGATGGCTGGTGCCTCAGGAGGAACAATGATGGCTGGTACCTCAGGAGGAACAATTATGGCTGGTGCCTCAGGAGGAACAATGATGGCTGGTGCCTCAGGAGGAACTACCACAGCTATATGCTCCTCTTCATATGCTGGAGCTCTTCCAAGGGAAGCGGATGGTAGAGCTCTCCGGGTGGATTGGTAGTCCCATTGACGACTGGTGTGTGACCACTCAGCCTGACCAGTTTGTATGTCCTGGTGGTAAAAGTCCTGACTGGCCTGATATTGGGAGGGGGGGGGGTAAAGACATCTACCCTTTGGGGATGCCTTGGCTGTCCCTCATAACCAAAAGAATAGTCCTCCGGCCAGGGCTCCTGCCAGGGCTCAACTTCAAAACTTGGTGGCATGACGTATGGGTCCTCAACAGAGGCAATCCAACCCACCTCATGCCTGGGAGCATAGTATTGAGGGATTCTCTGGCCTGGTGGTTGTGGTGGAGCCATTCTTTGGCCTGGTGGTTGAGGTGGATGCATGCCCGTTTGCACCCTGGTGACAGGAGGTTCTGTGGAGAAGTCAAATGATGAGAGGTATTAGTACAATCATATATATATCCATGTGGGCATACAATGTACATTGATACATGCTAGGGCCTATACTCATTCTCATGTCAAACTCTATAACATGCATGTGCACATTGTGATTTGTGATATGAGGGATTTTAATATGCAAAGTATACATGTATGTGTTTCATACAATAGTTCTGTGTACATGTAAGTGATGGAGAAAATGTGTTCTTTAAGTGACACTATGGTCACACAATTTCCTTTAGCCTGATGTAGGCACATAACGTGCTTTCTTGAGCTAAAAGTATTGTGATGGCTATAGTGTCCATTTACTGAAAACTCTACATGTGGCTTGTGGCCTGTGTTACTCCAAGACATGTTAGTATTTCACTATTCCACCTCATATCATGAATTTCAATGTGTTAAGTAGCATTAAATGGACATTAAACCCATTTTTATTCTTTCATGATTCAGCTAGAGCATGCAATTTTAAACAACTTTGTAATTTACTTCCATTACCTAATTTGCTTCATTCTCTTGATATTCTTAGCTGAAAAGCATATCTAGATAGGCTCAGAAGCTGCTGATTGGTGGCTGCACATCAATGCCTCATGTGATTGGCTCACCCATGTGAATTGATATTTAATAAACAAAGAATAACAAAATAATGAAGCAAATTACATAATAGAAGTAAATTGGGATGTTGTTTAAAACTGTATTCTCTATCTGAATAATGACATAAAAAGCTTTGGTTTAATGTCCCTTTAATGTGAAATATAATTGTAGATGTTTTTGTTAGTAGGCCAAATACCATGCTGCTCATTGTGTACATGAATGTGTGACATTAAAGGATGTTATATCTCAAATACATATAATACTGGTGTGTGGGATGTTACTCACCAGCATGCTGTGCTGATGTTGCAGTCCCTAAGTCACGAGCCCCTGGAAATCCAAGGACTGCTGTGATGCTCAGGGACCTGCGAATGATCTCCTGCCACTCATTATATTCCACCTCCTGGTGAGGACCACCGCCTGTTCCCCTCTGGTGCATGGCTTCTTGGCCCATTTTCTCCTTGACCCGCCTCTTGCAGTCATTCCACCTTTTCTTGAGCCCATCCACATTCGTCCTCTGCTGGGCCACGCTGTTGACTGCCTCCTCGACCCTCAGCCATGCATCTTTACACCTTCGGGAAACTCTGTTGCCCTTCTCTTGGCCAAAGAGGGCAGTGTGGTTCTCCATGACGGCCTGGACTAGCGCAAGGTTTTCGGCAAAAGAGAAGTTGGGGCACCTCATGAGCTCCTTGTCCTGGGCCGCCTGGCTCCCTCCCTGGGATGTCCCTGGTGTGGGTTCCTTCCTATCCTCTCCCTCCTCCCCCCTTCTATCCCCATGTGCACCCTCTGTCCCTCTTCTGAGTGTGCCTGACCTTGGGGCAACCCCACTCTCATCCTCCCTTCTAACTCTCCCCCTCCACTCACTCCCTGACGGGGACCCTGCTGCTCCTCCTGTCCATAATCCTCTCCCTGCAACTCCCCTTCCCTTCTCCCCCCCGCCCTAGCTCTCCCTGTCATCCTCAAACTACACACACTCACACACTCACACACTCACACTCACTCCCACTTCAATCACACACAATCACAACCAGACACTCAGCCTATCACACTGTAAAAGATAAATAAAATGTGTGAGGTGTTGTGTATTTTGTATATGTGTGTATGCAAAATGTGTGCAATATGTAAAAAAAAAGTGTAAGTAAATGTACAGGCTTAACAATCCAACAATCCAACCTAACTAACTTAATGAAATGCTCCTTTCTCACTACTCTTACCACTAATCTCTCTACTCAATGTAGTGTGCTGTAGCTCCAAGAACCAACCAAACACACTAAAGAAAATGGCCGCTGCGCATGGGTTTATGTATGAATTTTGAATGGCTTAATTACGTGTCGCATCTTTTAGAACTGGCCTTTTTTTTTTACGATTCATAGCCTAATTTGCATAAAACTACACTTTATTGAGACTTTACGTGAACAAAATACTGGCGTAAGTACTTGCGACGACTAAAATGTGTATTTGCGCACATTTTAGTTGATCGCCGGTTTTTCCTACTTACGCCAGTTTAGCATCTGACGGCGCAGTATATTGGATAGGTCGAGTTGCGAGGTGAAATTACTGGCGGCGTGTGTTCTCTCGCTTGCGCCGAAAACTACGACCTATATCGGATCGCGCCCGTGATCAGTTAGTCCCAATATAATAATTTTTTCATCTAAAGGCATTTCAGTCAACACTATAGGGTCAAAAAAAGAACAAAAAAGCGCACCCAGATTCAAGCGGATTTATTGAGACAAATAGCCAGAAGAAATACATATAGTAAGTAGCAAACTCACCAGATGCAAAGCATCACTGTACACATAGAACTATAGATGATCAAGCAGGGGTAGCGGTAAACAGCGGTATTTGAATCCACTTCTCACCTACAGATATGATCACTGATATTCAAGCTTAAAATGTGTATAATTCATACACAAAATGAATGAATTATACACATTTTAAGCTTGAATATCAGTGATCATATCTGTAGGTGAGAAGTGGATTCAAATACCGCTGTTTACCGCTACCCCTGCTTGATCATCTATAGTTCTATGTGTACAGTGATGCTTTGCATCTGGTGAGTTTGCTACTTACTATATGTATTTCTTCTGGCTATTTGTCTCAATAAATCCGCTTGAATCTGGGTGCGCTTTTTTGTTCTTTTTTTGTCCTATGTGAGTTTCCGTTGGCTGCTGGGAGAAGAACACAGCCTCAGAACAGCTGCACCCTTACTACCGCAACCCTCTAGTGGCTACATCATTTCCCGACATACAAGTTTGAGCCCAGGAAACGTAAAGTACTGTCTATCTGAGTTACCGTCAGTACAAGGCTGCTCATAACGGGTAATCTTTTTAGACTGTATCAGCAAATTTACGCTCGATTACCTTCACAATAAGGATGTTTGCTTGAGGATTTTGTTTCAAACTATTTTTGAATCTTGCTGTTATTAAGGGAAAGTGTTGGTTCATATTATTGCATTAACTTATCGTTGTGATTTTTTTTGATTACAGGCATCCATCATTCTGATATTGTTTGTTTAATACTCATGAAAGGGTTTTAGCGCAGACAGTTTACTTGTGGTGTGTGTCACTATAGGGTCAATTTACTAATGTGCGAGCGGACATGATACAATGTAGCGTATCATGTCCGCTGCACATCGATAAATGTGAACAGGATACGCTGTCGGCATGTATCATTGCACCAGCAGTTCTTGTGAACTGCTGGTGCAATACCGCCCCCTGCAGATTCGCGACCAATCGGCCGCTAGCAGGGGGTGTCAAACAACCTGATCGTATCCGATCGGGTTGATTTCTGTTCGCGGCCTCAGAGCATTTAAACAGAAATAGAGCCTTGTTTTTTATTTAACTGTCAAAACTAAATAAATATATTTTTTATTTTTTTTGAAGAAAAGTTTTTTTATTGAGGAGGAGATTCAGACATATATAACTACATTTTAAAGTGGTATGAAACTGTACATATACATAAATATATTATACAATGGTTTCTAGAGGATAAACCAAACTTGATATGTATTAGAAACAATTTTGGGTACAGTGACTATTATACAAAATCTGAATGCCAAGTTTTTCATTAAGTTGGAACTTTGAACCTCAAGTTGGTTCTTGTAGATTTATATTTTACATAGATATGTCGCTCCTGAGGTGCCAGTGTTATGCAGAATCGTTAGGGTCGATGATTAGGGCAGAGGGGGAAAGAGAGGAAGGAGGAAGGTGAAAAAAGGGGGGTTTATAGTTGCTGTAATCTTGGATTAGGGCTAACCTGGGAATTTCTAGATCCATCAAGACCATGTTTCGTGGTAAAAGTCAACCTTATCAAGTGCTCTGTGGGAGTACAGTTCCATCAGTCTAAAGTATTGTATAATGGAGAAAATTTGTGTGATGGGGGGTGGGTCTTTATTTTTCCACGTTCTTGCTAATGTCAATTTAGTGGCCATAAAAATATATATGGTAAGAGCTTCCTCAGCTGGGGTAAGGTTTAGGGATTGCATATGTAGAAGGGATATTTCTGGCCAAAAGGAGAGGACGATATCTAGTGAGTGAAGGATCCCAAACAACCTTCGCCATAGTGGCAGGCTACTAAGGATTTTATACAAACTTCTTTCTTGTTTGTTGCCTATTCTGGGAAGCATAAGAGTCAGAAGGTCTCTTTGACTTCGTTATCCTTTTGGTTAAGGAGTGCTATCTGCTTAGTTTATGAGACAGTGGGACATAAACCTCCTCAGAGAATTACGACTCATTCTGCTAGAGCAGTGGCTTTCTCTTGGTCCTTTAAGAACGAGGCCTCTATGGATCAGATTTGTAAGGTGGCTACCTGGTCCTCCTTCCATACTTTTTTCTAAATTTTACAAGTTTGATGTTTTTGCTTTAGCTGAAGCAGCCTTTGGGAAAAAGGTTTTGCAGGCTGTGGTGCCCTCAGATTACGGACCGCTTCTCTTTTTGTCCCTCCCATTTTCATTCAGTGTCCTCTAGAGCTTGGGTATAAGTTCTCCAATAGTAAGGAATGAAGTGGAGATGTGATTTTAATTTATGCTGTATCTGAATCATGACAGTTTAAAGTTAGGTGGGCTACCCCTTTGAGCTATCAGCTTAAGATTCTATTGAATCAAACATCAATTCGAATTTTAAAATCCTTGTCTAAAATATTACACTGTGTGTCCTAATGTCAGCATCAATGTTTATCTTTAAAGGGACACTGAACCCAAAAAAAATATTTCTTGATTCAGATAGAGCATTACAGTTTAAGCAACTTTCTAATTTACTCCTATTATCAAATTTTCTTTATTCTCTTGGGCCTAGATTTAGAGTTCGGCGGTAGCCGTCAAAACCAGCGTTAGAGGCTCCTAACGCTGGTTTTGGGCGCCCGCTGGTATTTGGAGTCAGTGATTAAAGGGTCTAACGCTCACTTTGCAGCCGCGACTTTTCCATACCGCAGATCCCCCTACGCCATTTGCGTAGCCTATCTTTTCAATGGGATCTTTCTAACGCTGGTATTTAGAGTCGTTTCTGCAGTGAGCGTTAGAGCTCTAACGACAAGATTCCAGCCGCCTGAAAATAGCAGGAGTTAAGAGCTTTCTGGCTAACGCCGGTTTATAAAGCTCTTAACTACTGTACCCTAAAGTACACTAACACCCATAAACTACCTATGTACCCCTAAACCGAGCTCCCCCCACATCGCCGCCACTCGATTAGAAATTTTAACCCCTAATCTGCCGACCGCCACCTACGTTATACTTATGTACCCCTAATCTGCTGCCCCTAACCCCGCCGACCCCTATATTATATTTATTAACCCCTAACTTGCCCCCCACAACGTCGCCGCAAGCTACTTAAAATAATTAACCCCTAATCTTCCGACCGCAAATCGCCGCCACCTACGTTATCCCTATGTACCCCTAATCTGCTGCCCCTAACATCGCTGACCCCTATGTTATATTTATTAACCCCTAATCTGCCCCCCACAACGTCGCCGACACCTGCCTACACTTATTAACCCCTAATCTGCCGAGCGGACCTGATCGCTACTATAATAAAGTTATTAACCCCTAATCCGCCTCACTAACCCGATCATAAATAGTATTAACCCCTAATCTGCCCTCCCTAACATCGCCGACACCTAACTTCAAACATTAACCCCTAATCTGCCGACTGGAGCTCACCGCTATTCTAATAAATGTATTAACCCCTAAAGCTAAGTCTAACCCTAACACTAACACCCCCCTAAGTTAAATATAATTTTTATCTAACGAAATAAATTAACTCTTATTAAATAAATGATTCCTATTTAAAGCTAAATACTTACCTGTAAAATAAATCCTAATATAGCTACAATATAAATTACATTTATATTATAGCTATTTTAGGATTAATATTTATTTTACAGGCAACTTTGTAATTATTTTAACCAGGTACAATAGCTATTAAATAGTTAAGAACTATTTAATAGTTACCTAGTTAAAATAATTACAAATTTACCTGTAAAATAAATCCTAACCTAAGATATAATTAAACCTAACACTACCCTATCAATAAAATAATTAAATAAACTACCTACAATTACCTACAATTAACCTAACACTACACTATCAATAAATTAATTAAACACAATTGCTACAAATAAATACAATTAAATAAACTATCTAAAGTACAAAAAATAAAAAAGAACTAAGTTACAGAAAATAAAAAAATATTTACAAACATAAGAAAAATATTACAACAATTTTAAACTAATTACACCTACTCTAAGCCCCCTAATAAAATAACAAAGACCCCCAAAATAAAAAATTCCCTACCCTATTCTAAAATACAAAAATTACAAGCTCTTTTACCTTACCAGCCCTGAACAGGGCCCTTTGCGGGGCATGCCCCAAGAATTTCAGCTCTTTTGCCTGTAAAAAAAAACATACAATACCCCCCCCCCCAACATTACAACCCACCACCCACATACCCCTAATCTAACCCAAACCCCCTTAAATAAACCTAACACTAATCCCCTGAAGATCTTCCTACCTTGTCTTCACCATCCAGGTATCACCGATCCGTCCTGGCTCCAAGATCTTCATCCAACCCAAGCGGGGGTTGGCGATCCATAATCCGGTGCTCCAAAGTCTTCCTCCTATCCGGCAAGAAGAGGACATCCGGACCGGCAAACATCTTCTCCAAGCGGCATCTTCTATGTTCTTCCATCCGATGACGACCGGCTCCATCTTGAAGACCTCCAGCGCGGATCCATCCTCTTCTTCCGACGACTAGACGACGAATGACGGTTCCTTTAAGGGACGTCATCCAAGATGGCGTCCCTCGAATTCCGATTGGCTGATAGGATTCTATCAGCCAATCGGAATTAAGGTAGGAATATTCTGATTGGCTGATGGAATCAGCCAATCAGAATCAAGTTCAATCCGATTGGCTGATCCAATCAGCCAATCAGATTGAGCTCGCATTCTATTGGCTGATCGGAACAGCCAATAGAATGCGAGCTCAATCTGATTGGCTGATTGGATCAGCCAATCGGATTGAACTTGATTCTGATTGGCTGATTCCATCAGCCAATCAGAATATTCCTACCTTAATTCCGATTGGCTGATAGAATCCTATCAGCCAATCGGAATTCGAGGGACGCCATCTTGGATGACGTCCCTTAAAGGAACCGTCATTCGTCGTCTAGTCGTCGGAAGAAGAGGATGGATCCGCGCTGGAGGTCTTCAAGATGGAGCCGGTCGTCATCGGATGGAAGAACATAGAAGATGCCGCTTGGAGAAGATGTTTGCCGGTCCGGATGTCCTCTTCTTGCCGGATAGGAGGAAGACTTTGGAGCACCGGATTATGGATCGCCAACCCCCGCGTGGGTTGGATGAAGATCTTGGAGCCAGGACGGATCGGTGATACCTGGATGGTGAAGACAAGGTAGGAAGATCTTCAGGGGATTAGTGTTAGGTTTATTTAAGGGGGTTTGGGTTAGATTAGGGGTATGTGGGTGGTGGGTTGTAATGTTGGGGGGGGGGGTATTGTATGTTTTTTTTTACAGGCAAAAGAGCTGAAATTCTTGGGGCATGCCCCGCAAAGGGCCCTGTTCAGGGCTGGTAAGGTAAAAGAGCTTGTAAGTTTTGTATTTTAGAATAGGGTAGGGAATTTTTTATTTTGGGGGTCTTTGTTATTTTATTAGGGGGCTTAGAGTAGGTGTAATTAGTTTAAAATTGTTGTAATATTTTTCTTATGTTTGTAAATATTTTTTTATTTTCTGTAACTTAGTTCTTTTTTATTTTTTGTACTTTAGATAGTTTATTTAATTGTATTTATTTGTAGCAATTGTGTTTAATTAATTTATTGATAGTGTAGTGTTAGGTTAATTGTAGGTAATTGTAGGTAGTTTATTTAATTATTTTATTGATAGGGTAGTGTTAGGTTTAATTATATCTTAGGTTAGGATTTATTTTACAGGTAAATTTGTAATTATTTTAACTAGGTAACTATTAAATAGTTCTTAACTATTTAATAGCTATTGTACCTGGTTAAAATAATTACAAAGTTGCCTGTAAAATAAATATTAATCCTAAAATAGCTATAATATAAATGTAATTTATATTGTAGCTATATTAGGATTTATTTTACAGGTAAGTATTTAGCTTTAAATAGGAATCATTTATTTAATAAGAGTTAATTTATTTTGTTAGATTAAAATTATATTTAAGTTAGGGGGGTGTTAGTGTTAGGGTTAGACTTAGCTTTAGGGGTTAATACATTTATTAGAATAGCGGTGAGCTCCGGTCGGCAGATTAGGGGTTAATAATTGAAGGTAGGTGTCGGCGATGTTAGGGAGGGCAGATTAGGGGTTAATACTATTTATGATAGGGTTAGTGAGGCGGATTAGGGGTTAATACATTTATTATAGTAGCGCTCAGGTCCGCTCGGCAGATTAGGGGTTAATAAGTGTAGGTAGGTGTCGGCGACGTTGTGGGGGGCAGATTAGGGGTTAATAAATATAACATAGGGGTCGGCGATGTTAGGGCAGCAGATTAGGGGTACATAGGGATAACGTAGGTGGCGGCGGTTTACGGAGCGGCAGATTAGGGGTTAAAAGTGTAATGCAGGGGTCAGCGATAGCGGGGGCGGCAGATTAGGGGTTAATAAGTGTAAGGTTAGGGGTGTTTAGACTCGGGGTACATTTTAGAGTGTTAGGTGCAGACGTAGGAAGTGTTTCCCCATAGGAAACAATGGGGCTGCGTTAGGAGCTGAACGCTGCTTTTTTGCAGGTGTTAGGTTTTTTTTCAGCTCAAACAGCCCCATTGTTTCCTATGGGAGAATCGTGCACGAGCACGTTTTTGAGGCCGGCCGCGTCCGTAAGCAACTCTGGTATCGAGAGTTGCATTTGCGGTAAATATGCTCTACGCTCCTTTTTTGGAGCCTAACGCAGCATTTGTTTGAACTCTCAATACCAGAGTTAAATTTATGGTGCGGCCAGAAAAAAACCCGCGGAGCGTTAACAGCCCTTTTACCGCCAAACTCTAAATCTAGGCCTTGGTATCTTTATTCGAAATTTAGAATTCGAAGTTTAGATGCTGGCCCATTTTTGGTGAACAACCTGGGTTGTCCTTGCTGATTGGTGGATAAATTCATCCACCAATAAAAAAGTGCTGTCCAGAGTCTGAACCAAGAAAACATCTTAGATGCCTTCTTTTTTCAAATAAATATAGCAAGAGAACAAAGAAAAAATGATAATAGGAGTAAATTAGAAAGTTGCATAAAATTGCATGCTCTATCCGAATCACGAAATAAAAAAAATTGGGTTCAGTGTCCTTTTAACCCCTTAATGACCGGACCATTTTTCAATTTTTTTACCCTTAATGACAATGGCTATTTTTACATTTCTGCAGTGTTTGCGTTTAGCTGTAATTTTCCTCTTACTCGTTTACTGTACCCACACATATTATATACCGTTTTTCTCGTCATTAAATGGACTTTCTAAAGATACCATTATTTTCATCATAATTTATAATTTACTAAAAAAAAATGATAAAATATGAGGAAAAATTGGAAAAAAACACACTTTTTCTAACTTTGACCCCCAAAATCTGTTACACATCTACAATCACCAAAAAACACCCATGCTAAATAGTTTATAAATTATGTCCTGAGTTTAGAAATACCCAATGTTTACACGTTCTTTGATTTTTTTTTGCAATTTATGGGGCAATAAATACAAGTAGCACTTTACTATTTCCAAACCACTTTTTTTCAAAATTAGCGCTAGTTACTTTGGAACCCTGATATCTGTCAGGAATACCTGAATATCCCTTGACATGTATATATTTTGTTTTAGAAGACTCCCCAAAGTATTGATCTAGGCCCATTTTGGTATATTTCATGCCACCATTTCACCGCCAAATGCGATAAAAAAAAAAAAGTTCACTTTTTCACAAATTTTATCACAAACTTTAGATTTCCCACTGAAATTATTTACAAACAGCTTCTGCAATTATGGCACAAATGGTTGTAAATGCTTCTCTGGGATCCCCTTTTTCAGAAATAACAGACTTATATGGCTTTGTGGTTGCTTTTTGGTAATTAGAAGGCCGCTAAATGCCACTGCGCACCACACATGTTTTATGCCCAGGAGTGAAGGGGTTAATTAGGGAGCTTGTAGGGAGCTTGTAGGGTTAATTTTAGCTTTAGTGTAATGTAGTAGACAACCCCAAGTATTGATCTAGGCCCATTTTGGTATATTTTATGCCACCATTTCACCGCCAAATGCGAATTTTAGGTTTCTCACTGAAATTATCTACAAACAGCTTGTGCTATTATGGCAGAAATTGTTGTAAAAGCTTCTCTGGAATCCCCTTTGTTCAGAAATAGCAGACTTATATGGCTTTGGCGTTGCTTTTTGGTAATTAGAAGCATCTAAATGCTGCTGCGCACCACACGTGAATTATGCCCAGCAGTGAAGGGGTTAAATTAGGTAGCTTGTAGGGAGCTTGCAGGGTTAATTTTAGAGATCAGCCTCCCACCTGACACATCCCACCCCCTGATCCCTCCCAAAAAGCTCTCTTCCCTCCCCCACCCCACAATTGTTCCCGCCATCTTAAGTACTGGCAGAAAGTCTGCCAGTACTAAATAAAAGATTTTTTTTATTTTTTGTTTAAATAAAAATAATAAAATATTTTAGTTGTGATGGACCCCTGCCTTAGCACCAACCTCCCTGATCCCCCCCCTCCAGATCTCTAACCCTCTCCCCTACCTAATTACCGCCATCTTGGGTACTGGCAGCTGTCTGAAAAACAAACAAGGTGGTCTCCTTGCAAAATTCCTTATTTTATTGTGTACAAAAGGAACAGGAACAAACAAAGTCACAACGTTTCAGGGCCGTGCCCCTTAATCATGTGATAACATCACTCATTACACACCTTTGTTTTATAGGCAATACCTGGGAATTTTTAACCCTTACATTCTTAAAGCTTCACAAAGTTTGTATATAGCGCCATCTTGTGTCACAATCAGTGTGAATGAAAAATGTAAAAACAACAGATAAGAGGCCACAAGGAACTATTATATACTTATTATCAAAATTGATGGTAAATTTTGCAACAATTTAGCAATTTACAACTACAGTGGATTAACTTAGATAGATAAATATAACAATGAATGGCTCATTAATAACAAAGATGCATCATATACAATGTACAATTAGCAGTATACTTATATCACTTCAGAGTCAGCAACATCAACTCAAGGAATCAGGACAGGCAATGGTCATAAAGATCTAAGATACAGAATAAAAATGACAATTACATTATATAAATAATGACAGGACATTAATCCCAAAAAATTTTTTAATTTTGATATTAGGATAGTAATTAATAAAAAGGGGTCCAATCTATTTCTCTATTCATGCCTTTAGGTTCCAGGGTATCGAGCTTAAATATCCAAAATGTTTCACGCTGTTTGAGCAATAGCTCCCTATTGCCCCCACGTCTGGGGGTGCGGATTTGCTCGATAACCTGGAACCTAAGTTGGTTAACCTGATGGCCTGCAGATAGAAAATGGTGGGCTACAGGTGGAGATAGTACCTTGCATCTAATATTGCTTTTATGTTCCGTGATGCGGTCCCCTATGCGTCTTGTTGACTCCCCCACATAGACACGCCCACACGGACATTTGATTAGATAAACCACAAATTTTGTATTACAAGTAAAAAAATCTCTATAAATAAATTTATAACCAGTGTGTGGGTGCAAAAAATGAGGACTTTTAATAATAGACCCACAATTGCTGCAGCCTAGACATGGAAAACAACCTAGGTTTTTCTTTGTAATTTAAGTCTGCCTAGAGATTTTACTAGGACCCAAATCAGCTTTGACAAGAATGTCACCCAAGTTTTAAGACCTTTTAAAAGCAGGCATAGGAAATTGCTGAAATTCTTTTATCTCTGTATTACATCTCTGTAAAATGCCCCAATGTCGGCGAATAATGTTTGTTATTAGTTTACTCTGTCTGCAAAAACAATGGGGCTCTACTATATCTAAGTAGTGTGTCCAGAAATAAGGTGCGCCTAATTTATG